>NC_134485.1:96557313-96852313 GCF_040206685.1 Ascaphus truei | reverse complement strand
GGCATGAACCCAGGCTGGGAAGGCAAATGCAACGGGGCTTGTCAGAGGTGAGGAGCGGCGCATTCCAGGTATCTGCCAGGTACATACCGGGTATTTGCTCGAATAAAGTGTGTCGGTGCAGTATTGTGCACCAGGAGGAGTACACAGAGTGCAAGAACTCCTCTCGTGTGTGAATGGCAGTTCACAGGAATCAGATCAACATGTGTTAAAATAAAAAATAAAAAATCATGGTACAGTACAATACAGTTTAATAAACAAAAAATCCTTAGAGCAGTGAGCTCCAGTACACTCACATGCTCCACGATCATAAAAGGCAGTGTAACCAACTCAGACCAGTTCATGCGACTACGCAAGAACTGTACTGATATTGGGGTGTTTGAGGAGCAGTCTGTTATGTTGGAAAAAAGATTTCTAGAGAAGGATTATACACCCACTGATCTAAATACTGTAATAAAAAAAGTGAGAGAAAGCGATAGATGTCTACTTTTAAAACCAATTCCTCGAGAAGAGATGAAGTCCAATTTTATTCCCTTCATCACCCAATTTAATAATGAACATTTTAAAATTAACCAAATTTTAAATAAACACTGGCATATTTTAAAGGGTGATCAATTCCTTAAAGATTTTTTACCTGATAGGGCACAGGTTGTCTATTCCAAGGCAAGTAACATTAAGGATATAATCGCTCCTAGTATGCTCAGACCTCTGTCGATGGGAGACACATGGTTAGGCAAAAAACCTAAGGGCTTTTTTAAGTGTACAAGGTGCAAGGCTTGCAAATTTTGCCAGACAAAAACTAATCACTTTACCGCCCATGTGACCAAAGAAGTACACAATATTGACCATTTTATTAACTGTAGAAGTACTTTTGTTGTTTACTTATTGCAATGCCCATGCGGCCTACAATATGTGGGCCGCACAACCAGACCCCTCTGGGTGAGGGTCCTGGAACATATAAGGAACATTGTGAATGGTTTGGAAAATCACAGTGTTCCTTTGCACTTTAAAAAAGTTCCACGGCTCAAACCCGTAGGGTCTGAGTTATTTAGGCATAGATTTGGTCACTTTACATTGGAGAGGAGGCAACCGTATCCAGGAGATTTCCCAAAAAGAAATTGGGAAATGGTTGGTCACGTTTTCGTCATATGGTTCCCACGGCCCTGATTGGGCCGTGAAAACCATGTGTTTTGGCCGATATAAATAAAAATGATGACGTCACTTTAAAGCCAATGAAAGCACAGCCAATCAGAATGGCTTTGCTTCAATTGCCTTTAAGATGACGTCATGAAAAGAAACTTGGCCGTCCGCACATGGTACGGTAGCCAATCAGGACCGTGGGAACCATATGACGAAAATGTGACGTCATAGGCCTTTAAAAGCCTATGTCGTCTCATTTTGAAGCCAGACGCCGAGGAGGAAGGGCCTCCGGAGAAGAAAGAAGACCAGGGCGTGGCCGAAGACGGGAAGAAGACCCCGGAAGAAGATAGAAGAAAGAAGAATACAGATGAAGATGAAGATGGATTACAATTAGAAGACCAGTGGATTGATTTGGATTTTTAGTGTAATATTTTTTTTTTTATGGTTTATTATTTTATGGGTTCCTGTGCCTGGTGGATTGATTCGTGAGTAAGCTGTTCAACGGAAGTCGGTGGGGCCAAGTAATGGTAAGTGAACTAAAGAAATGTATTTTATTTAACTTGTTAATTTTTTTAAAAGCTTTTTTAACATGTGTATTTTTTTTTTGTGGTATATCATTTCTTGCCACTGTATGTATGTATGTATATATGTCTAGAGAGATATATACATACAGGGTAAGAAATGTTGTTATTTTAAAAGCTTGATTTGATGTGTTTTAAATTAATTTGGCTATGCTGCTATGCTTCAATGTGTGTATAATGTTTTTTACAATTAGATAGATGTAATCCTTGGTATTGCATTGTGTTGTATAGGGTTTGTAAGGGTTAGCCTTGGTTTTAAATTTTGTATTCTGGTTGGTACAGTAGAGGCAGCGATTATTCTAACAAAAACCAGTGGCAATTCCCCAAAAGACCCAGGTACACCCAGGTACATTCTGAATACATGCCTTAAACTTTCCTTAAACTAGCCCCAGCATTTCTGCATTGATTAATGGCCTATCAGATTAACAGCGGGGGTCCCTGGCAGTCCCATTCAAACTGAATTGGACTGCCAGGGATCCCTGCTGTGTTAATCCTATGGGTCGTTAATCAATGCAGAAATGCCTTAAACGTGCCTCAAACTAGCCCAGAACATACCCAGCACATACCCTGAATGTAACCCGGCTAGTTTAAAGCAAATGTTAGAATAAGCGTTGCCTCTACTATACTTATATTTTTTCACATGCTAAATTGTTTAGCTCCAGGCTTGAATTCGTTAATTATTTAATTGTTCGGGATGGACTGTCAATTGTTTAGGGATGTAAATAATGAATGCTAATTGGTTGTTTTAAAAGCTTGATTTGATGTGTTTTAAATTAATTTGGCTATGCTGCTATGCTTCAATGTGTGTATAATGTTTTTTACAATTAGATAGATGTAATCTTTGGTATTGTATTGTGTTTTATAGGGTTTGTAAGGGTTAGCCTTGTTTTTAAATTTTGTATTCTGGTTGGTACTTATATTCTTTCACATGCTAAATTGTTCTGCTCCAGGCTTGAATTAGTTAATTGTTTAATTGTTCGGGATGGACTGTCAATTGTTTAGGGATGTAAATAATGAACGCTAATTGATTGTTGTTTACTTGATTGGTTAAAATAGTTTACTTGTTTAGAGGTATTTGTATTTTGCTTGCAATGATATTGTTCACATTCATTTGCAGAATGTATATGGTGCATAGATTTTATGCATCTAATATACAATGTAAATGCAATGTATTGATTGGAATGTGAGGTTTTTCATGATTTAGATTGTAAGATCAGTTAGGATTATTAAAGGAAACTCATTTTAATGTAGTGTGTCTGTATGGAGAAGTGTTATTTGTAGTACAGTATGGTTTTGATAACCCTTCTACATTTATTTGTATATTGGTTCATCATGTGTGTGTATATACTGATACATATATATATATGTGTGTGTGTGTGTGTGTGTGTGTGTGTGTGTGTGTGTGTGTGTGTGTATATATATATATACTGCACCGACACACTTTATTCGAGCAAATACCCAGTATGTACCTGGCAGATACCTGGAATAAGCCACTACTAACCTCTGACAAGCCCCGTTGCATTTGCCTTCCCAGCCTGGGTTCATGCCTGGCTGATGGGCGGCTGATCTGTTAAATGATAATGATTAGGATTTAATAGGCTGCAATGCTTCGCGTGTCTACCAGATGGCATAAATTCATGAATTGTAATGCAGTTTATATATATATACTGTGCAGTATTGCAGCCAGCGGGAATAAAATGCTTCAATCCCTGCTTGGAAAATAACTCAATGTACTCGGGCAGAAAACAGTCACAAACCTCAATACACCCGGGTATACCCGAATTCGTGGGACTAGCCAAGCTCGAATAAAGTGTGTCGCCAGTGTATATATATATATATATATATATATATATATATATATATATATATATATATATATCTTTTTATATATATATATATATATATATATATATCTTTTTATATATATATATATATATATATATATATATATATATATATATCTTTATATATATATATATATAGTTGCATGATGAAGCCACTGTACAAATTCATGGGTGAAGGGTGGGTATCGGGCCAGTGTGGCTTAACCCTTTAATTACCTTTGTGGTTATTATCCGATAAGGTGTTTAAGGGGTTAATTGATATCTGAATGTAATTGCAATGTATTGGCTTTGTTTTGGCAATGTATTTTGTGGGCAAGACAAGGATGTTGCTGGCGACGGAGACTTCTTATTGATGAGGTCAGTAGCACTTTATTATTTATTTGAATATGCTAGTTAATGTTTTTAATAATGGGCAATTAATCTATTATCCATATCTGGATAATAGTTATTTTGCACATTATTGTACTGTAGGTGTTTGGGGGGGGGGGTGTATGTATTGAATGTATAGGCCAGGTTTATTTTTTTTAAGACCACCTGCGGGTCTCCTCGGGTATCTCACGGGTATCAGGCTGGTGGTTCCATGGGTGACACATGCGGGGATGAAGCAGTGTCCTCACATCTGTGGGGGCACCGCGGACCCGTAGTCTGCGGGGATGAAGAGGTGGCCTCACATCTGTGGGGGCACCGCCGACCCATAGGTGCGGGGATGAAGCTGTGTGGTCCCACTTCTGTGGGGGCACCGCGGACCCATAGTGAGCACTCGTGAGTTCCCCAGACCCCCGTGAGAACAACCTGAGGCCCCGCAGACACCTGTGGGTCTGACCCGGGGCTCTCAGACATCCTTGGGCCTACCGTGGGGACCCAATTGTTGCCCACGGTGACCCAAGGAGACTACCTGGTGGCCATGGTGTTGGCGGGACCCACCAGCAGGCCTCCAGAACCTGTTTGAAAAGGGCTGCTGGTAACCTGTAGGTCTGTCAGGTGCCCCGCCAGCCCACCGGGGACTCGCGTGGGGCTGCGTTATGAACCCTGTTTGTAAAAGGATAAATATTGTATTTATGGGGGGACACAGGGGGTGGGTAATGGATTTAATAAATATAATGATGTTTATTGTGGGTCACTGTATTTTTTTTATTGTGGTTACTGGGGGTGGGTGTGTATGTGGGTAGGCCTCCCTTGTGGGTAGTGGGTGAGGGTGGTTAGGCCTCACGGGGTGGGGGGTTATTGTTGGAGAGTATGTAGGCATCCCGAGTGGTGGGTGAGGGTGGGTTAACCCCTTAATGACTGTAGCGATTAATAACCGCTATGGTGATTAAGGGGTTAGGGGACATTACTTTGGATGTTTTAATTTTTGTCTCTGTTTTGCAGAAACAGAGGGGCCATGGGCAGGATGGGGCAGTGGAGGGGGAGGCAACGGTATGTGGGTAGGCCTCCCTTGTGGGTAGTGGGTGAGGGTGGTTAGGCCTCACGGGGTGGGCCATTGGCAGTGAGGCACTGCATTATACTGTATGGACATCGGGATCCCCCTCCCCCAACCCCTCCCCACATTTACATAAACTGCACTCACAGGAACACAGGCAAGGAGATTTAACAGACACATTAGGGGGAGGGGGCCTTACACAGAATACAGTCAAGGCAGGGAGGTTTAACAGACACATTAAAAATATGTTTTTAATGTGTTTATTGTTGTTTATGTATTTTAAATACACAGGGCGTGTACTGTATGTTGTTTATTGCAAAGTTTATTGGGGCAAATGTCCCCAATAAACATGCTATTCTGCCTTAACCCTTCATTGCCTTAGCGGCTATAAGCTATGGTAATGAAGCAGCATTTCTGTATTTTAATAATATTGTGCAGGAGCAGGGGGTCCCTTGAGCTTTGATTTGTGGCTCAGGGAACCCCCTGCTCACTGTACAATATTATTAAAATACATTCATGCCTATAGTATCATTGATGTGCATATACAGTAAGTGTATTATGTTAGGGGTTACAGGGGTTGTTGTTATATGTATATATGTATATATATATATATATATATATATATATATATATATATATATATATATATATATATATATATATATATATATATATATATATATATATATATATATACAGTACCGACACACTTTATTCGAGTGTGGCCGGTACCGCAAGCCGGGAGATTTCCTGGCTTGCTAGTGGCCGCCCCTCGGCGTTCCGCGCGTCATAGACGCGCGGTCACGCGTCTTCGGGAGCGTGCGCCCCCTGCACGCGCTTCCAGGGGCTCCCCGAGGGAGCCCTGGTGTCCCGCGATCGCGGGACAGCGGCAGGGGGTTCCGGGGGACCCGGCGGACCCGGCAGCGGTAGGGAGAGCGCCCCGATCGGAGGGCGCTCTTCCGCTGCTTCGGCTCGCGCCCGTCACTCTCGGGCGCGCGCCAGGCTACTGCTGCGGCCAAGAACGGGCAAATGCTCGAATAAACTTGGCCGCAGCAGTATATATATATATATATATATATATATATATATATATATATATATATATATATATATATTCATGTATTTATTGTGGGGCTGCTGTGTGTGAATTTTTAGCCCCAACGGTGGTTGTTTAGGGCTTGCGGTGGGGTAGCGGGAGGGGTTAACCCCTTCATGACCATAGCGGTATTAACTGCTACGGTCGTGAAGGTGTTAAGTGCACCCGCAACCCCCCCGCAAGTCCTAAACTCACACCAAGGGCCAAATACCCCCTTCACCCACCCCCACTACCCACAATAAAGTGGGCACGGTGGGTTAACCTCTTCATTGCTGTAGCGGCTATCAGCTATGGCAATGAAGCAGCATTTCTGTATTTTAATAATATTGTGCAGGAGCAGGGGGTCCCTTGAGCTTTGATTTGTGGCTCAGGGAACCCCGTGCTCATTGTACAATATTATTAAAAATACATTCATGCTGCTTCCTTACCATAGCACATAGCCGCTAAGGTAAGGAACGAGTGTTTATTGATATGGGTGTTTTATTCATACTGTAGATGTGCAGAGGGTCTCCGGAGCTGAACCGCTTTGGTTTTAGGTCCGGGGACCCCCTGCTTCCCGAGATACAGGCCCCTTTAGGGGGTGCCGGTATCCCTCTGCTTTGTTTACATTCCGCGGTTACGTGATCGGGACCTTTAAATGCAGAGGGATACCGGCACATCATAAATGGTCCTGTATCTCAGGAAGTAGGGGGTCCCCGGACCTGAAACCAATGCGGTTCAGCTCCGGAGACCCCCTGCACATCTACACTATGAATAAAAATGTATTTTAAATAATTTTTAATTTGCCGATGTTTGCGCAGAGAGAGGAGCGGATCTCTCTCTGCTGCAAACACATCTCGCCAGGGGACGGCTTCTCGGCTTTAAAGACAACAGCTCGCAAACGCCCCCATGAGTTTTTACACGGCATTGCAGTATTGCAGACAGCGGGAATAAAATGCTTAATTCACAGCCGCGAAAATAACGCAATACACCCCGGGAGAAAACGACACAAAACCGCAGATAACCGGGATAATTTGAAATTCGCGGAGCTAGCCGAGTTAGAATAAAGTGTGTCGCCACTGTATCACAAACATGATATTCTAGTATTTGAGTCCAGCATCAGACTAATAAAACACTGTTTGGTCTTGATCTTCTGTCAGAGATACTAAACAACAACAAATACCATTTCATTCTACTCCATGTAAATTTGACATAGGAGCTGATCATCCTCCTAAAAAATCCATTCTCAAATCTCAGTATATGGATACTTCTAGTGTGGATACAGATTCCTTTTATACAACCGAGAGGCCGTTAGTCTCCTTTTCTAAGACTGATCACTATGTTAGGGACGTTCCCGGTAAAGGTTCTAAAGAAAAAAATTATCCCAATGTATCACGTGAAGAACAGGCTAGAGGCTAAGACGCGGAAAGAAAAACAGGGTGACTCACCGGACCCAGAAAGAGGAAGAAATACTCCTAAATAACAATGTCATTAATATTTCAGACACTATTTTAACTCCTGAACAGATTCTATTGCTGAATAAGGGCCTTAATTTTGCTTTCTATAGAAGGTTTGATCTTTTTAATACGGTCATAGACCTTCAGAAATTCACTCGTAAACTAGCCCTAAAAAAGCTCTATTCAAATAAAACTACTGATTCTAGGGCACATGTAGATACTGATACAGATATTGTTTAAACTAGATTTTGCCCTAATACGTTCAGAGACTCCACATTCCTTTTGGATATGGAGACTCTGTATGAACAAAACTGCACGGAGAATTCCAGTAGTGACACCCCCCCATTCTTTGGTCATATAGATTCGGGTTTAAAAAAACAAATCTCTCTATATACCTAGTTATTCTATAGGTCTTTATATTTCTGCTTTTGAGTCACTGGTAGAAAGGGACCTCAAGATATTAGCAGGTGGTTTCACATTTTCCACTCCCACCTTTGATAACCTAACCCGGGAAGAACGTCTTACTTTTAAAACACTCAAAGACGATCATTCTATAGTGATCAAAAACGCAGACTAGGGTGGCGCAATTGTCATTCAATCAGCAATACAATATAAGGCAGAAGCTTTAAGGCAGTTGAGTGACAATACTTTCTATACCAAACTTAGAAGAGATCCCACGGGTGTTTTTCAGAAAGATTTACAATATCTATAAGAACTGGGTAATACCTTATATGTACTTACTCCCCAAAAATTTCAGTATCTGAATTGTTTATACCCTGTCGTGCCGGTGTTTCACCATCTCCCAAAGATTCACAAGGGGCTCTCCAACCCCCCTGGCCAACATATTGTGTCGAGCATTGGATCATTGGGAGATGATCTTTCCCGGTATGTCAACAGGTTTCTAAATAGCAGGGACCACCTGAAGGCCCCACGAAACCTGTGGGTACCCCCTGGGGTGCACTGTGGGGCCTGCTTACACCTGTTGGGAAACCTTGGTACCCTCACCGGCCTGTGGTATTAATCCTGTGTGTAAAAAAAAAAATAATGGTATTATGTGGGGGCACAGGGGATGGGTGGGTTGTGCATTTGTTACGTATTAGATATTGTAATGTTTATTGGGGGCTTAGGAGGTGGGTAGTGGGGCTGTTGTTTGTATTTGTGTTTATTGTGGGTAGAGTTAGTGTGGGAAGGGGTTATTAGCCCAAAGGATGGGCAATTAGGCCTACCAGGTGGGTAGCCAGCGGGAGGGGTTAACCCCTTCATTACCTTAGCTGTATTAACCTCTAAGGTAATGAAGGGGTTAAGTCTACTCGCAATCCCCCCGCTAGGCCTAAAATCCACCAAGTGCCAAATACCACCTTCACCCAACCCCGCTACCCACAATAAGTATTGCACTGGTGTTTAACGCCTTCATTGCCTTAGTGGTTAGCCGCTAAGGTTATGAAGTTAGTTGCAAATGCCTTTTTTAGGCATCGGATTCATGCCGGGGTCTCCAGTGCTGATATTACTGGATATCAGCTCCAGAGACCCCGGCATCAATCCGATGCAGGAAAAAGGTCTGATTTTTTCTAAGTGCCATTTCGCTGCTTCTCCCAACCTCCTTGCCAACTTTTTGTGGTGAGGCGATTTGGAGAGCAAATTTCCATTCTAGAGCGGCGATCAGCTGTGATAAACTGATTGGGGCTACTAGAATACAGCGAGTTTGAAAAGCTGGGGATGAGCGGCGAAAAGTTGCTTATCGCTGAGCAGTTGGCATTTATTTTTGCTCTTTTCGTCAGCTTATCGTGGCTTTCTGAATAGCAGTAGGCTTTTTGGTGATAATCTGGTGATAAGGGGCTTATCGCTGCTTGTAGCAAGGGGCCCATTGTGTTTAGATACTGAAATTATGAAAACGCATACATTTGATAACGTCTTCAGCGACCAAGGTCATTTTACAATAGATCAAAGGGGTGGACTCTGTTTTTATTTGTTTTTTAAACACCTGAAAATTGACACATACACTACAGTAACTATGCTATGTACTGGATAGTGCAATGGGGATTCATTTTGTCACCTGGCGGATATGAGAAGAACTGCACCCAAACAAATCAGAATCCAGGTAATTCAAAGAAATCAACAACGCTAAACACAGGTGTGATTGGCCACGTTAATGCTAGCATTCGCTGAGAAAAATTAGTGAATCACGTGTGGAATACAGCAGACTTTGCGAAAATGGCTCAGAGAAATATTTGATTAACAGTCGCTGCATCTGTACACTTCACTGCAGTAATACACATGACATAATAATATAACATATTATAGAAATAAGCGCTTCAGATGTGACAGTAACAATAGGAAAGGGAGTCCTTGCCCCAGAGAGCTTACAATCTACACGGTAATTAGGAAGAACTTACAGAGACAATAGGAGGGTGTTATGCGAATTGCGTCTGCAAGGGGTAAAGGTCAGTGTATCCGAGATGTATAGTATGATACAGCAGAGCTACCAATATGCTTCATTAAACAGGGATTTTTTTAGATAGGTTTTAAAGGTGGAGTGAGAGGGTGCCAGACGATTTTGAGGGGAAGGACTTTCCAGAGGCGGGACAGAATGAGAGCCTGCATTAGAGTTTTAGCATTAGATGGATAGAGGAAAGGGTGTATCTTTACAAGGTTACAGAGGACAAATAAAAAGGTTTTAGCTACTGTACATTGTGAATATGAGAGGATAATGTGAGGGAGAAATCGTGTCACATATGCGTATGTACAGCCGCGGCCCCTTTTATTCTCCAACATCTCCAAATTTTTCCGGGATTTTTTTCCGAATGCCACGCACTTCACCGTACTTCACCACGTTCATGCCGCATTCTGACCGCATTTATACCGCATTCATGTTGCATTCACACCCGCGGTTGATGCGCGGTTGATGTGTTTATTGATAATGGTTCGGATTTAATTGGTTGCAATTCTTCGCATATCCGCCAGATGGCAGATATTCATGAATTGTAATGCGCATGCGCTTCAGTAATGTGTTGACTTGCAGGTGTTTAAAAAAATACCCATTGTAAATTGGCCTTGGGACTGAAGGAAGAAGTTACAATAATGTATCAATTTAGTCTTTTCATATTAAAAAAAGACTAGCAGAGTTTCTGGTCTGTTTATTGTCCTGAGAGTCCCGCCATGAGTGCACAACTGCAGTCCATGTTCCAAAAACCCGACAGAACGTACGCTTATTTAATATGGACCGCGATGCATGCAACAGATGATAAGATGACAACAGTTGTTCAAATTTATCAGTATTTTATCGAAAACTATGACTTTTACAAATTTTTGCCAGTTGCTCATGTGTGGAAGCGTGCAATAAGGAAAAAGTTATGTAGCGATCCATGTTTTTTTCATATTGATCCCGATTTTATTGGAGGGTATTGGTGTGTTTCAACGGGTTTTTCCCGTATCTATGATCATGGAGACGGCAAAAGGCGAAAGGTCGTGTTAAAACCAACTAAGAAACGTCAGTCGCTGGCAAGCAATGTGACAGTGACAGCTTCCAATAACAGTCCGGCCGTCAGTGAAAACCTGGTGACCGGCAACCCTTGCTGTCTGTCCCTGTCCGGATACATGCAGCCTGAGCCGGATTTCGCATACAGTTTCGAGCAAGCTTGCATGTACCTAAGCGATTTTCAGCCTCATCAGCTGAGTACAGGTGTAGTAGTCCCGCTGTCACCTGTCAACGACGTGTATGATCAAAAATACGGGACTGACAGTGGCTCGGCGCCAGCTGATTGGGAAAGTCTATGGTGAGTAATGTTGCCGTGTTTTATTCAGTTTTTTTTTTATTTTGAAAATATCAATATCAGTGCGATTCAAAAGTCAAGCGATTCTCCTGTAAGCAATATCATTGGCTGAGCGGCTTCTACAGTAGATACAGCACAATTGGTGAAAAGCTAGGCGCATGTGAATAGGAGACGCCCCCCGAGAAAATTATTGGTGTGACTGACTGTGGGAACTTCTTTAGGGGACTGACTGACCATTACAGTAAAACTTGTCCTTTATTTTTCCTCAGAAAATAAAACTTTGTCATCTCATGCGGAAAACGGCAAATGGAGGGATTTCGATGGATAATATCGCTTTGTGTTACAATGCCTGCACATTGCTGAATCTGATTTAAAGAACCACGTACTGGAGTCTACAATTTAGTGGCCGTTGTTATTGATTAGGATAGAATACCTGAAACATTATGCTGATGTTTTCAGACCGTATACAATACTTTTTTTATATATACTGTATAATAAACCCCAAAAAATAAAAAGTATGCATTTATTCTACATTTATTATGTTAGTATGGTTTACAGTCAGCACAACAGTATGGTGTTATTAAAAAAAAATCTTTATTCATAAAATTTAAAAAATGCAAATCTCCTTTATTAAAGTACAGAAAGTCAAAACATTTACAGTAGGATGGTGTACAGAACAGTCATTCAGGTCTGCACAACTCCAGTCCTCGAGGGCCGCAAACAGGCCCGGTTTTCAGGATAACCTTGAAAACCAGGCCTGTTTGCGGCCCTCGGGGACTGGAATTGTGCAGGTCCTGTGTACAGTAAGTAAAAACATTTCTTTATTAATACAAGTTAAAACACGCAACATCTCCTTTATTAAAGTACAGAAAGTCAAAACATTTACAAAAACATTTGCGATCCCCACCAGATTGTCCTTCTAGGGCCGATGCCTTGTATGGCGCAAAATGCCATTAATGGAGTCTCGAACGATTTTCATTAAAGGATCTGTAATTGAAAAATAGCGCCGCAATTCCTTTCACAATAGTCCTACTTAAATTTCAGGAAGCTTCCTTTTTTCGCGATTTCCTTCGTAGTTCACTTTGTAGACCCACCCGCAGTACACCAAGTAAGACATGTGGTGCTTAAAAATTAACATGGCATACTTCTGGGGTAAACAAGCACTCATCACCCTATACTTCTCCCCGAGTGCCGGTTGCAGCTCACGCAGGATGATGTCGGGCACCATATCGATGCAAGCGTATGTAGGTTGGGTTCTGGGAGCGGGTGTTCTTCTGTGAGCGGATGTGCTTGTGGTGGCGGGCGAGGGTAGGTTGTCTGGGAGGAAGCTTTCCTCCTGTCTTGGTCACCATGTTGTCTCCTGGAGTGATCTTGACTGGGTTGTCATGTTATCCTCC
The DNA here is from genome assembly GCF_040206685.1 of Ascaphus truei. Classification (NCBI taxonomy): domain Eukaryota; kingdom Metazoa; phylum Chordata; class Amphibia; order Anura; family Ascaphidae; genus Ascaphus; species Ascaphus truei. Next base: position 96,839,632 of record NC_134485.1, on the reverse strand, counting down.
TCCTCAACGGCATACATGTACACAAATTCTTCTGGTGGAGGGGGTGCGCTTCGTGTTGGAAGGCGGTCGAAGGTCCCATTCATCACATCCATGCCACCCTCCTTCTCTGGCGTCGGGGATACAGGGGCATGAACATAGAGCAAATTATGTATCCCCGCCATGTCAGTCTCTATCTTCTCCATTCGTCGATCTATATTTTCCATCCGTTGATCCATCTTCTGCATCCGTTGATCCATATTTATCATGGTCTCCAGAAGCAGATCTATCTTTTCCAGCATAGTAGAGTTCCCGGGGATATCCACACTTAACCCATTCAGCATGCGGTCTAACGAGCTAATTCTTGTGCATGGCGTGCTGTGGACATTTGTGTGGATGGGTGCTACGGAGGATGAGATGGGGGATCCATGGAGAGAAACGGCAGTGTTGTCAAAGAAGGACGGAGGAGGTGACCTGTGGATTTCCGGGAGAGGAGAAGTGGCAGTGTCGTCGAAGAAGGATGGAGGAGGTGACCTGTGGATTACCGGGAGAGGAGAAGCGGCAGCATCATCAAAGAGGGATGGAGAAAGTGACCTGTGGATTTGCGGATGAGAAGCGGCCGAGTCGTTTAAGCGTAATGGAGAAAGTGACCCGTGGATTTCAGGGGCACCAACGTCAGCGTCGTCGAAGAGCAGTGGCGAAGATGGCCTGTGTATTTCCGGGAGAGTGGCGGCAGTGTCGTGGACAAGTAGTGGAGAAGATGAGCTGTAGTTTTCCACGAGGGCGGCGGCAGAGTAGTCGAAGCATAAACGAGGAAGTGTCCTGCGGGTTCGATGGGTTGGCTGCCATTTGTTTTGCGTTGAGTGTACATCACCGAATTTCTTCTTGACATAATAAGGCTTACGTGTATTAAAACCCTTAGCCTTTGGGGTCAGCAGAAGGTTATCTTTATTGGCCTTAGCCTGTCGCTTTGGCCTTGGCTCTTAAATAGCTGCCGCCTTTCGCTTTATCTGTGTGATAGGCACGGCAGAGGCGAGTGGCTTCTTGCGTCCATACAATCGGGGTTGATCCATGGAAGCAGATGGCACAATGCAGTATCTGGACAAGGGCAAGTTCAGATACAGATCATCGAGTGGGAGGCAAAGCAAAGTGTGTAACCTATTATGCATGGCGACGAGGTACAGGTGTTGAAAGTGGGCGTACTCTAATGTGAGTCATTAACGTATAAATACACCATCCATTTTGTGGATTCACTGCACATTGAATACACATCGACTAAACATCGAATATACATTCTTGTGTTTGTATTTATTTCAACTCGCAGCAATGCCTGTTAAAAAGATTTCAAAGGATCTCAGCATGAGAATTAAGGAGATGTACACGAGCGGACAACGAATTGCAGATATCCAACGCTGGTTAGCTGCTTCTGGCCTCGTTGTGCTATTAACCACCGTGTGCTATCATGCACACGGAAAAACCAGACAACGCACGAGGACACCAATGGTAACTAACTCGTAAGTATATTTATATAACTATATAAACCCCATTATAACGCGCCTCGCTATACCGCGATTCGGTTATAACACGGTTTTCCCGTGGCTCCCGTTTAAAAAAAAAAAAAATTAATTTTTTTTTTTTAATTTTTTTTTTTAATTTTTTTTTTTTTGCACACTGCACACACTGCACACACTCACTGCACACACACTGCTCTTTTCTCACACTGCACACACACTGCACACTGCACACACACTGCACACTGCACACACACTGCTCATTGCACACACTGACACACTGCACACACACTGCACACACACTGCACACTGCACACACACTGCTCATTGCTCACACTGCACACACTGACACACTGCACACACACTGCACACTGCACACACACTGCTCATTGCTCACACTGCACACACACTGCTCACACTGACACACACTGCACACACACTGCTCATTGCTCACACTGCACACACTGACACACTGCTCATTGCTCACACTGCACACACACTGCTCACACTGACACACACTGCACACTGCACACACATTGCTCATTGCTCACACTGCACACCCTGACACACTGCTCATTGCTCACACTGCACACACACTGCTCACACTGACACACACTGCACACTGCACACACACTGCTCATTGCTCACACTGCACACACTGACACACTGCTCATTGCTCACACTGCACACACTGACACACTGCTCATTGCTCACACTGCACACACTGCACACTGCACACTGCACACACACTGCTCACACTGACACACACTACACACACACACACACACACACACACACACACACACCCTACACATATACATAAATCAGCCTTACCTTGGGGATGATTGGTGAGGCATGTGGCTGCAGGGGGGGGGCGTGCCAGTGGGGGTGGTGCTGCGGTGGAGGGGGATTATGGCTGCGGGGGCCCCCGATGCTGCGGGGGCTGTAGGGATGGCCCGGTGCAGCGCAGGGGGGCATGGAGGGGGGGGGCAGGACGACCCTGCGCTACGGCAGGGCCAGGGGGCCCTGTATTGCGGCGCGAGGGCCCTGTGCTGCGGCGGGGGGGAGCCAGACCGGAGGGGAATCCCCCCTCCCATCTCCTGTCACGCGGTGACAGGGGAAGCGGAAGCCGGAGGGGCATCCCCCCTCCCATCTCCTGTCCTGCGGTGACAGGGGAAGCTGAAGCCGGAGGGGAATCCCCCCTCCCATCTCCTGTCACGCGGTGACAAGGGGAAGCCGGGACCGCGGGGTAAATATGCACTGATGCGGCGGCCATTTTTTTTTTTTTAATTAGCGCGACCCCGTTAGTAACGCGGTGGTCTCGGGGTGGACCCCGAGGACCGCGTTATAACGGGGTTTAGCTGTATCTATTATTGTTTATATTGCTGCATATTAATAGAACTATATATTGTGTAGATCTATCTAAATGTTATAGTTATTTCGGTATATTTATATAACTACAGTATATATATTGTTTATATTGCTGCATTTTAATAGAACTATATATTGTGTAGATCTATCTAATTTTATAGTAATTTCGTTATATTTATATAACTACAGTTTATATATTGTTTATATTGCTGCATGTTAATAGAACTATATATTGTGTAGATCTATCTCATTGTATACTATTTTTACTGCAAATGATGTGCTGTGCTTGTGGCCTACTGCACTGTAACTTAACGGATTGTTGTTTTTCTATACATTGTAGCAAGCAAGCATGCAAGCAGTGGTGAATTTACAGACGCATTCGCAGTAATCATCAGCTATGTACTGTAGCTCCCATCCCAAAGAGAATTACACGCAGGCGCAGAGAGGTGATGCTCGGCTAGGGATGGATTACAAACACAATGGCAAGCTTTAGAAATGGAATGGCTCTGGAGAGGTGTCTGTCGATAAGAGTTTCAAATCCTTGAGCGAGCCTTGTGTGTGTGCGTGGGGGAGGGAGGTACAGGGTACAACTGCATGAAGGATTAGCTGTACTGCAGTTCAAAGAAATGGCATATTTTCAAAAGGCAGGTCATCATATTAATTTGATCGCTACACCCCCAAATACAGTACTGTACATAAAAAGCACACATATCAAACATGTGCAGTCAAACGCACAGTGTCGCAATCAAAAGCTACAGCACAGATTGAATATCGTAATATCAAGATGGTTTAGGCAGGCTTGTGGAGAAAAAAAAATTAAAAATGAGGAGAAAAAAATATTTATTTTTTTTGGTCACTCACTCTTGAACTTCGCAAGCAAGCAGTGGTGAATTTAGGGACGCATGCGCAGTAATCATCAGTTATGTTCTGTAGCTCCCATTCCAAAGAGGATTACACGCAGGTGCAGAGAGGTGATGCTCGGCTAGGGACGGATTACAAACACAATGGCAAGCTTTAGAAACGGAATGGCTCTGGAGAGGTGTCTGTTTATAAGAGTTTCAAATCCTTGAGCGAGCCTTGTGTGTGCATGGGGGAGGGGGGTACAGGGTACAGCTGCATGAAGGATTAGCTGTACTGCAGTTCAAAGAAATGGCATATTTTCAAAAGGCAGGTCATCATAATAATTTGATCGCTACACCCCCAAATACAGTACTGTACATAAAAAGCACACAAATCAAACATGTGCAGTCAAACGCACAGTGTCGCAGTCAAAAGCTACAGCACAGATTGAATATCGTAATATCAAGATGGTTTAGGCAGGCTTGTGGAGAAAATAAAAATAAAAAATGAGAAAAAAAAAATATATACACTGGCGACACACTTTATTCGAGCTCGGCTAGTCCCACGAATTCGGATATACTCGGGTGTATTGAGGTTTGTGACTGTTTTCTGCCCGAGTGCATTGCGTTATTTTCCAGGCAGGGATTGAAGCATTTTATTCCAGCTGGCTGTAATACTGCACAGTATATATATATATATATATATATATATATATATATATATATATATATATATATATATATATATATATATATATGTATATATATATATATATATATATATATATATATATATATATATACTGCATTACAATTCATGAATTTATGCCATCTGGTAGACACGTGAAGCATTGCAGCCTATTAAATCCTAATCATTATCATTTAACAGATCAGCCGCCCGTCAGCCAGGCATGAACCATGGCTGGGAAGGCAAACACAACGGGGCTTGTCTGAGGTGAGGAGCGGCGCATTCCAGGTATCTGCCAGGTACATACTGGGTATTTGCTCGAATAAAGTGTGTCGCAGCAGTATATTTTTTTGGTCACTCACTCTTGAACTTCGCAAGCAAGCAGTGGTGAATTTACAGACACATGTGCAGTAATCATCAGCTAATCACTCTTGAACTTCGCAAGCAAGCAGGAATGTGATTGAAACCAGAAAGACACACATTCAAAGGAATGGTGTGGGAGAGGTGTACTGCATTGTAGAGAAGATGAGAAGTTGAAATACCCTGCAGTGCAATAAATTATCCTGTGTGTGTGCGGGGGTGAGCGAGGGGAGAGCTCTGTATATGCCGAAATGGGATACTGTTACAGTACTGTACACGCCTACAGTATGCGTTTCAACAATTTTCAAATGAGATATACAGCACTGCAAGTGCATGTATAAATATGCAAATTTACAATTACTGTGCGCACACACGCATAATGTGTACTGACGTAGGTTGAACTGCTAAAGTATTAGACTTCGATGACAACAGCTCGCAAACGCATCCCTGAGTTTTTAGACGGTATTGCAGTATTGCAGACAGCGTTAATAAAATGCTAATATTACGAGCGCTAAAATACCGCAGTACACTCCGGACAAAAAAAAAACAAAATGCATCTGTCTGCGGTTATCAGAGTTGTGCCACTACGGCCACACGAGGCTGAAGGCGGCAGCCACTGTAGCGTGCTTGTGATTCTGGATGTATGATAGTACAGCCAACACTAATGTAGATAGGTGCAGTAGGTCCAGGCTTGGTGTCACGTACGACCCACTGCTAGCACGCGACCTACATACGGGACAAGGGTTAATACCGACGCTCGCAAGCGCACCCACTCTTCACCTCCTCAAAAGGTCCCTCAAATGAGTTATATCTCTCCTCAAGCCATCCCAATATACCACCGCCACGAACAGCACACAAGTGAGCACGTGACTTTAGATATGCTACCAGGGTTAATACACAAGGCTACTCTAGCAACCACCCTTTCTCCTCTGCAAGGAACCAGCGAGTTAGTATTAGCACCTACTCAATTGCACATCATACCTATTCACTGCCACCACCTGAGGTTATGCAAATATGATAAAAGATCTTAGACTAAAATATCCGCCCGGGCCCCAGGTCCCTGTTAATTATAGGAAAAACGATGCACTTTAACAAAAAATCAGTTGTAGTAACATGTGCCCGAATTTAGTAAGGTATTCCCTCCAGCGTGCCCCAGTTCATTCAGAGCACACAGCATTACTTACTAAATGTTTTAATATATATAAAAATACTGTGCTTAGATTACAGAAAAGGTATAACAAAATAAACATACAGTTACAATATAAGGCAGAACAGCTTCTTAAAATAAAAGGGGTAAAACAGAAAATCCTATACAGTACATTACCACATGCTATGGATTTTTCCCAGAGAGGCACTGGTTCAGAATATGAGGTCTGCCATGCTTTCCAAGCATGCTCCTGGTCAGATCTGACGTTTTACAACCTGGCCCAGACTTAAGTACAATTCTATCTTAGGGCACCTTCATGAGCCCACCCCTTCTGCAAAATACCTTGAAGCTGTTCTCCCCCAACTCTGTCTTTAGACCTTGATTAATTCAATTGAAACCTTGTGTGGGCGATCCACAAGGACACCCCTCCCCAAGTAAATCCCTTTGAAATTTAGAGCAGTTCAAAGAAACAGTTCTGACCTGTTTCAGACTCAGCATTTTGTATTTTTGTTAAAAGTGTAGCTCATTAACCCCTTAAGCACCAAAGGGATTAAAAATACCCAATATCTCATGAAATTATCATGACACTTGATGGGCCATCCAGGTTTATGTAGCAGAAAGACATTCTGAGACTTTGGTCTGTACATCAAGTGTAAAGTCAGTGGTCGTAAGGTAAATGTGTGTGTCATCAGCATAAAGGTGATATTTGAACCCAAGAGATGTGATAAGGTCACCTATAGAGAGTGTGTAAAGAGAAAATAGAAGAGGTCCCAGGACAGAGCCCTGGAGTAAACCCATAGAGAGATCAACAGAGGAAGAGGTGTTATCTAGTATTGTGTGGGGGAAGGGGGGAGGTATTGTGGGGTTGGGTGGGGATTGTGGAGCTTTTGTGGGGGATGGTTGGCAATGTGGGGCTATTGTGGGGAAGTGGGTATTGTACATCAGGGTGTTTATTGTGGGTGAGGATGGGACTATTGTTGTGGAAGGTGGGTAATTTGTGGCTGTTGTGGGGGCAGTTGGGATATTGTTGGGCTATTATGGGGAGGGTAGGTTTTGTGGTGCTATTTTTGGGAGGGAGGTACTGTGGGGCTGTTTTGGGGGGAAATTGTGGGGATTTTGTGGGGGAGGTGTGGCTATTGTGGAGCTGTTTTGGGGGGAGTATTGTGGGGCTATTTTGTAGGAGGGGGGCTTTATGGGGGAAGGTGGGTATTGTGGGGTATTATAGGGATCTTCTGGAGGAGGGGGTTTATTGTGTGGGAGAGAGGGAATTGCAGGGCTATTTTGGTGCTATTGTGCAGCTATTGTTGTGGAGCGAGCAAATTGCAGGGTTATTGTGGTCCTATTGTGGTGCTATTGTGGTGGATAGAGGGAATCGTGGGGCTTTTATTGGGGAGGGGGTATTGTTTGTATTGGAACAGAGACACAGAGACAATATTTTGTAACAATGTGATACAGTAAGTAGAGATGTGCAGATAATAGTTCTCAAACTCAGCAACATTTGCAGTTTTTCCCATACAAAAAAAGTTTGCAAAGTTTGCAAAAGTCAAATGTACAGTGTCATACAGCCCTAACATGCAGGTTATTGGTTTTGTGACCTGTTTTACTTTCTTTCTTTACTTTTTTTTTTAAAGAAATGTAAACATTTGGCAAAAACTTTTTATGTTTGTTAAATATTGGGAAATTTTGAAAACAAATACTGGAGATTATACATCTTTGGTAATAAGTAAAGTCATACAAATTAGATTGTACACCCTAGAATATCAATGTTCAGGCGTTTGCAAATATACTGCATATCAATTACCTGTGTAAAGCTATTTGAAATTAGATTTTTTTTTCTACAATATGTTTGACTTAAATTCTTCTAGCATTATTTAAAGGTTTCACTATCCCTTAATATTTGTCAATTCGTTTTTTCTATTTTTAGCTTCAACATTATGGTTCACGCTGATCAAGCTAAGTACACATGTATAACATCTGTAAAAAGCAAAGTTTGAAATAAATGTGCAGTGTAATCTAACATTTTCACTTAGCTATGCATTATCTTGATGAGTAATTAGGTTAATACACATTTGCATAAACTACGTTGCAGCATAGATTCATTATGAACATGCATATATGTAAATAAATATATGTAAATAAAGACATTTTAGGCTTAAAAACTTACATAAGATTGCTAATGACCTTACTTAATATACTGAGAGTATAATGAACACTCAATTATTTTCAAATGCAAATGTATTTTAATCTTCTACCTAAGACATGTGAATTTGCAATTCTGACATGTTAATCTGTATGTAATCATCATAGTTATCGCTTCTCAAAAATGTTTCCCTATATTTCCCTATACCTCCTCTACAGAAAATATTTGTATTGAAACTTACAGTAGACCAGCTGAAAATGTCTTTGTAGACAAAAGTTCAGTTTAGAAAAATAATAATAGTGAAAAAAAAAACACCTTTTATCTTTCGGGTCAATTCACTAGGCATGACAAGGTAGTGGAATAAAATGGGGTTTATTCTGGGTAAACCAGCAGACATACAATGAAACACAAAATACAGGTAATACACACTTAACTGGGGTCTGTGGGGAGTTTCTAGCCACACTAGGTGCAGGACACCTGCTTCAGGTAGGCTTACCCTGTCCGCTCCATGTCCAGGAACACCACAGTACTCTTTTCGGGAGAGTTAAATGGCTTTCCTTACTGGCCATGTTTTCGTTAGATATTGGAACTTGGCTGCATCTCTAGAACTTGTCCTCAGCTAGGCTAGGCTTTCTTGGCACCTCAATGCCCAGTTCTTTGCTGTAAGGAGCAAAGCACTTTTGAAAAGCCCACCACCTCTTCACTGGACCAAGTCTAATAATAGTCTTGTTCTCTGATTGGACATAGACCTTGGTGTCTTATGTTTTATATGGAAGGGGAACTGGCAGCCAATCGGAAGATGGCTCGTAGCTGCCGAAGCCAGTCATAAACTGGGGGCTTGGCTTGCTGCACCTGTCAGAGGAGGCTCAGGTAGCCGATGAGTGGGAAATTCAAACTGGCCAATGGTAACCGTACCTACGAGCAATGGAAAGCGAAGTAGCCAGGTCAGGATTGGAGAGGTGAGATTGGTCTAGATACTTGCCGAGGTCAGAGGTAGTAGCCAGTAGAATAGTCAGAGTCCGAGTGCTATGGTCAGGGGTTAAAGCCAGTAGGATCGTAGAAGTCCGTGTGCCATGGTCAGTGTTGGAGAGGTGAGGAAGGTCTGAGATATGCCGGGGTCAGTAAGCAAGAGGTGCGGAGTTCAAGTGTAAAGCCGGTCAGTACACTGGAGCTCAATTTGAAAAGCAAGGCAACGGGAGACAAGACAGGGCAAAGGCTAGGAATCAGGAAGTGGGAGAACAATGCAATACTCAGCCAAAGTGCAACTGGCACCGCTGAGCATATATGGGAGATAAGGACCAGTGAGACAGAGGGGAGGAGTAGAGGTACAGCCACAGCGGAGGCAGGGATAGGTGGAGCGGTGCAGGAGACAGGTGGGCGTAATGAGGCAATGATAGGAGTGTTGACGCGCAGCTGGGGAGCAGTGCACACACACACGTCACATGTCCGTGCCGCGTGATGCTGACACACACCGTAAACGGGGGGTGGAGCCAGACTCCACGGCGTCTACAAGGTTCCTCCGTGAGCACGCGCTGTGTAAATAGCAGGGTTGCCCAAGGCAGCAGATAAGGAGGGAGTGCGCTGCGGGGGAAGTGCTCCCTTATTCCTTACAGTACCCCCCTTGAGGAGTGTCCTCTGGATGACTCCAATATGACTTGAGGTGGTACTTCACATGAAACCGCCTTATTAGATTGCGATAATGTATTTGGTTATGGGTGTGACTGTAGCGTCGGACAGGGTCATAATATACACACAAAAAATATTTCACTGGGTTGAACTGGATACGACTAAGATATAATAAAGAAAGTTTATTCCTTGGAAAAGGATGAACACACAGAATTATACAATTAACTCACAAGATATGAACACTTACTTAGGATTTGGGAAATTAAGCAATCAGGTACAGGACTGGCAATTCATTCAGGATACAAAACGAAGTCACAACGAATAACACTGGGTATAAGGCTGACCCTCATTTATATAGGGTTTGAGTCCTATACCCTAGCATGGGATTTCAACACACTAAATCAAAGGCGTCTTTGGGTCTACCAGACTGATCACTGGCCCAAAATACCCTTGGTTAAAGGTGTAACACACAATACTTTGCACAAGTACCTAAGGATTGTTCTCCTCCGCACTGGCATTCACAAGCAGGGTGGGGGAGAGCCTTTGACTAGGGGCCTATAGTAGGCCACTTGTCGCACCCTTACAATTAGCATATTACAGAGCCCATCCCTTATCCTGGGCTTTTATGCCAGACACAAAATACAATACATTTTGTCAATCATGGTTATATCAAAATAAACAGTTTGCTTGGGCCGAGCGGGCTAGAACTTGCCAGACCCTAATGCCGGAGGGTGCTCTCCATTGTGGTCAAGTTTCAGCTCGCTAGGACTCACCGAACCAGAGTTACAGAAAATGGGTTTAAATGCCCTTTTACTAAAGATACATTTCTCTGCCATTGAAGTCAATGGCAGAATCACACAATTCAACAATTACCCCGACTCCTTTCTGTTGATCAGAGAGGGTCAGGATTTGTCATGCAATCAAGCCGGTGCTATGACTACCTGCTGGCCAAATCCTGGCTCTCTAGTTTCCACAGAACCGGAGTTACGGGTCTACAGTTTTACCCTCTTTTTACTTAGCCGTTTAAACACGCAGCTTTTACCTCCATTGGAATCAATAGGGCCGGCGCCGCCATAGGAAATGCATGGGCCGGCGCCGCCATAGGATTCAATGGGTCCTCCGCTAACATTGGAGTCAATGGTAGGACCCTCCGGTCTGGCGCGACACTTTCCCGGGGTCATCGACCGTCGGACCCTGTTGGGGTTGAGTGGGGGGGGGGGTTCCTAGGATCTAGGGGCAAAAAGAACTTTATTCCGGGGTGCCCTAGAACCTAAGTTTCCCATGCCAATTGCAGGTGAACTTGACCGGGGATTGATCAAAGTTCTTTTTTGATAGTGTTTCCGCTCTTGCGGTTTGGCGGTCTGGCTGGCTGCCAGCTCGTCTCCGGAGGTCGGCTTCCAGGAATCCCCCTTGAAATGCATTACTCCATTCACTTTTAATGGGGAACCGCCGCTCCTCCTCTCGAGCGCCACCTGCAGGTCTTTTACGGAAACGGGCCCAAATCACCGGAATTTCCATAGGATTGTATTGAGCCCCCATGGCGACCTATGGAGAAACTGCAAAATGGAGCCTGCAAAGGCGGGAAAAGGGACAAAGGGCCATAAACACAGAATTAACATTAACCCTCCCGCATAGATCCCAGTGTATGCGTTGGTGCAGACACTGGAATGGGAAAAATACATTGTTACAGAGGAATACACATTTGGGTGCTGAAGCAGTGTAAAAACACATTACTGGACCGCAGTCCAGTTAACCCCTTGCCTCCCAAGTGAGGTCAGGGGGTGGCCATTTGGGGTGCAACCCCTTTAATACCGGGCCAAACCCCCTCTCCCATGACAATGGGGTATCCAAGACGTTCTTCTGGTCTGAACCCCTTCCAATGAACCAAATATTGTACCGCTCCTCTTGATATTCTTGAACAAATATAGGACTGTATCTCATACTCTTCTTGTCCTTGTATGATCACAGCTGGAATAGATGAGGAGTCTGGAAAATGAGAACGTTGGAAGACCGGCTTCAAGAGTGATACATGGGACACTGATGGTATCCTCATGGATGAGGGGAGTTGGAGACGATACTCAACCAGATTGATTTTGTCCTGGATAGAGTTCGGGCCCAAAAATCTTGGGGCCAATTTGAGAGTAGGTGTCTTGAGCCTGATGTTCTTTGAAAAAAGCCACACTTTGTCTCCTGGTTTGAACTCGGGTACCTTGCGACAGTGACTATCCATTTTTTTCTGCGAGTCGCCTCCCTGAGAGACCTTTGAATTTGCCTCCAAGATTCTTGTAAAGAATTGATTCTATTGTCTGCTGCTGGGACCCCGGAAGAAGCAGAAGTGATGGGTATCCATGCAGGATGAAATCCGTAGTTAATAAAGAATGGGGATTCCTGTGTTGATTAGTTCATAAGTGAATTGTGGGCGAATTCTGCCCAGGGAAGAAGATCCACCCAGTCGTGTTGGGCGTTGGAGATGAAGCACCGTTAGTACTGTTCCAGGGCTCGATTTGTCCTCTCAGTCTGACCGTTGGTCTGATGGTGGTACCCGGATGAAAATTTAAGGAAATGCCCATCCTTTGGGGAAAAAATCGCCAAAACTTGGAAACGAATTGTGACCCTCGATCATAGACTATGTTTAAGGTTATTCCATGGATTGCGAAAGATTTCTTTGGTTAAAATATCTGCTAGCGTGGCTGAGTTGGGAAGGCTTTTAAAAGGGATGAAATGAGATTGTTTATAGAAACGATAGACAACAACAAGGATGGTGTTCATTCCCTTCATTGAGATAATTCAACAATAATGTCCATGGACAAGTGACTCCAAGGGCGGTATGGGCAGAGTGTGTAAGAGTCCAGGTGGTTTGTTGCGAGAGATTTTGTTGCGGGTGCATGTGAAGCAAAACTTGACAAATAGTTTGGTGTCTTTTTGCATAGTGGGCCACCAAAATGTTCGTTTAATGAGATCGGTAGTTCTTCGGGTAGCGGTATGCCCAGCCGAGTTAGATGAATGGTTCCCTTCCGAAATTTTCTCGCGAAAACGTGGTGCCGCATACAAACAACCATCCGGAACCTCTAGACCTTCCGAAATATGGGATTGGTTCGCCAAAATGTCATCCAGGACGTCGAAAGTGTTGGCGGACAGGATGTATTTAGACGGGAGGATGGTCTTTGATTGGCACTCTGGTTTGTCCTCAGCTATGAACTAGCGAGATAAGGCATCCGCTTTTACATTTTTTGACCCCGGAATGAAAGAAATTGTCTGTGAGAATGGTCTGTGTGAATGGTGATTGGGTGTTCCGTACCCTCCAGGAGATGTCTCCATTCCTTTAGAGCAAGTTTAATAGCTAATAGCTCCCGATTACCGATGTCATAGTTCTGTTCTGCTGACGAAAATGTCTTTGAAAAAAAGCACAAGGGTGTAGCTTGGTTTGTGGTGACTGTCTCTGAGATAATATGGCACCAGCTCATACATCGGAAGCATCTACTTTAAGGTGAAGGGTAGTTTGGGGTCTGGATGATTTAAGATCGGTGCGGAGATGAAAGTTCTTTTCAGAAGGTCAAAAACCTGGACCGCTGCGGGTGGCCAGGAAGCTGCATCTGCCCCTTTTATGGTTAAGGCTGTGATCGGGGCTACTGTGGTAGAAAAGTCTTGAATGAATCTACGATAGTAGTTCACGAATCCTAAGAAACACTGGATTGCTTTGAGAGAAGTGGGTTGTGGCCAGTCCAGAACTGCTTTAAGCTTGGCAGGGTCCATAGCAAAACCAGAGTCCGAGATAATGTATCCTAGAAATGTCGGGGTAGTCTGGTAGAACTGGCATTTCTCTAATTTGGCATAGAGGTGACTTTCACGAAGACGAGATAAGACCAGTTTTGTGTGATTGACATATTCAGGAAGGGACTTAGAGAAGATTAGAATGTCGTCAAGGTAGACGATGATAAAATGATACAGGAGATCTCGGAATATCTCATTCACAAATTCTTTGAAAACGGCCGAGGCATTACACAGACCAAAGGGCATAATTAAATACTCGTAATGACCGTCTCCGGTATTGAAGGCCATCTTCCACTCGTCGCCCTGCCTTATCCTTAACAGATTATATGCACCACGAAAATCTATTTTAGACAAGATAGTGGCTCCCTGGAGACGGTAAAAAAGCTCAGAGATAAGGGGTAGCAGATAGCGGTTCTTTAGGGTGATTTTATTTAGCCCTCTATAATCAATGCAAGGGGGAAGAGAACCGTCTTTTTTCTTAACGAAGAAGAACCCGGCTCCGGATGGGGACAAAGAATTCCGTATGAAGCCTTTCTTTAAATTTTCTTGGATATAGTCTGACGGCTTTAGTTTCAGGAAGCGACAGGGGGTAAGATTTACCTCTGGGCAAGACTGACCATGGCAAGAGATCAATAGGACAGTCGACAGGGCGATGAGGGGGAAGAACTTCGGATCGTACCTTATCGAACACGTCCTTGTAGACCCCGGAAAAGGTATTCTTATCCTCCTTGGGAGTAATTAGACCGGGTATGGGTTCTTTATTGGTCCAGTCAAATTGCAGATTGTGTTGTTGTAGCCATGGCAGTCCTAGAATTACCTAAATGGATGGTGTATGAATGATATCCAGGGAAATCTCCTCCTGGTTGCCAACCATCGTTAGAAGGGTAATTTGGCTGTTTCCAAGGAAATGAAGGCTGGATGAAGCGGGCATCAGTCGATGGCCTCCATCCCAATGGGCACAACATTACAGATGAGAGGAATTTCGTTTTTTAGTGTGAAACTACAGTTGCGCCAACGAGTATTCTAAAACTTGCCTTAAACTCGCCTGGGAAAATCTGGGGCTATCACCAACAAGATCCAGGTACATGCTGAGTACATGCTGTAAACATTTCAGTGACATTTCTGCAGTGACTAATGGCACATCGGATTAACATAGCAGGGGTCTCTGGCAGTCCCATTCATTTTGAATGGGACTTCCAGGGTCCCCGCTGTTAATCCGATGGGCCATTAGTCTATCTGCAGAAATGTCCCTGAAATGTTGCAGCATGTACCCAGCATGTACGCAGGATGTATCGAGGATGTACCTGGATCTTGTTGGTGATTGCCTCAGATTTGTTTTAGAATAATCGTCGGCACTACAGTATGGTCAATAATGTTGCCCCCAGAACCGGAATCAATAAATCATGATCTGGAAATCGGCCCCTTTGTTGGAGATACGGAGCATGATCTGAGTAGGATGGATTTCTTGGGAAGTAGGGGAAGGAGGGTGCTTAATGTGATTCCCCGATACCTCACTGAGTGCTGGCATTTCCCGGTTTGAGTGGGCAGAGAAGGACTTGGTGCCCGGAGTGACCAAAAAAGCGACAGAGTCCATTGGTACATCTGTGCTGCCTCTCCAAGAAGAATAACCGGTGGCTTCCCAGATGCATGGGTTCTGGATCATCAAAAGGTGGCGGATCTGTAGGAGAAAAAAAAGCCAGTGATCTGGCCGGGAGCGGCCAAGAGCGAAAACGTTCGGCCTTCCTCTCCTGAAGACGTTGGTCCACTCTAATGCAAATAGCAATGAGTTCCTCCAGATCCGCAGGTTGCTCCTTAAGGGAGGCCCTGCCAAATGCTGCTGACAAGGCCTCATTGATCCAGCCTGTCTCAGCTGCAATGGTACAAAACTCCAGGGTGTACCAAGCGACCAGTTGAGGACCCTGGGAAAGATGAAATAAGGAAGATGCAGCAGTCACCATACGGCCCGGAATGTCGAAGACACGCCTGAACTCCATATTAAGTGTTCGAGGTTCTGCGTCAGCTCCAGTCTCCGTTCCCAGATGGGGAAGTCCCATGCCATTGCATCTCTGGTAAATAGGGCGATTATATACGCCACCTTATATCTTGCAGAGGTTAGCTCGAAATGAATCGCACATTGGTTAAGGAAGCCCCAACACCCATGGGGTCACCAGAGTAGCGATTTGGAGTAGGAAGACAGGGCACAGCGGAGAAATTGTTGACCGGTGAGGACAGAAAAGGGGTCGCGGGTCTCAGAGGACTGAGCTGTTGGTGTTGCAACGTAAGGGCCCAAACGATTGTGCAAGGGATGCAACATGACTCTCCAGTTTGGAACACCTGTCACCAACTGAGGACAAGTCGAAACCCACCTCAGTGGGATCCATATTTGTGGGAGAACAACGCTACAAGGAACTATGTTCCGTCAAAGTGCAAGTGGCACAGCTGAGCATACTGTAACGCATTGCTCACCACAAACAAGTTGGGTCCCCGATACTGAGATGGGAATGTGTAGAAACACCACCCACAACCATGGGGGCACATCTGGAGAGTGGATGGTCATGGTAGCCTCATCAGGATTGGAGAGGTGAGATTGGTCTAGATACTTTCTGAGGTCAGAGGTAGGAGTCAGTAGAATAGTCAGAGTCCATGTGCTGTTGTCAGGGGTTAAAGCCAGTAGGATTGTAGAAGTCTGTGTGCCATGGTTAGGGTTGGAGAGATGCAGAAGGCCTTAGGTAAGCCGGGGTTAGTAAGCCAGAGGGGCAGAGTCCAAGAGTAACGTCGGGTCGGTACACAGGAGATCAAACTGAAAAGCAAGGCAACGGGAGACAAGACAAGGCAAGGCTAGGAACCAGGAAGTGGGAGAACAACGCTACAAGGAACTATGCTCAGCCAAAGTGCAAGTGACACAGCTGAGCATATATGGGAGATCAGTACTAATGAGACAGAGGGGAGGAGTAGAGGTGTGGCCACAGAGGAGGCAGGGATAGGCGGAGGGGTGCAGGAGACAGGTGGGTGTGATAAGGAGATAATAGGAGTGTTGACAAGCAGCTGGGGAGCAGTGAACATGTGTCATGTGTGGGTGTCGTGCGATGCTGCCACGCGCCGTAAAGGGGGGGCAGAGCCAGACTCCGCGATGTCCACAAGGTTCCTCCGTGACCTCCTGCGTGCTGTGTAAACAGCGGGGTTGCGCGAGGCAGCAGGTAAGGATAGAGTGCGCCGCTGGGGATGCACTCCCCGATTCCTTACAGATCCATTGTTAATTGACCTTGGTTGCTGAAGACATTATCAAATTTAGGTGTTTCACATAAAAATATCAAAACAGAATGTTGCTGAAATTATTCTACATTACTATGCCTGCGCAAATGCTGAATGGACATACACTGAACAGTACTGTACATCATGTCAAGTCTTAATACTAGACCCGACTGCAGTTACACATATTAAAATTTTTCTGCAATTAATACAGGAACAGATAAGAAGGCAACTTTAGCTGAGATGTATGGCTATTTTATTGACAAATATGATTTCCAAGAGGTTATTGGTCAGTGCTTCCAGCTTTTGCCAGTGTGTTTGATCATGGTGACTTCAAAGGAGTATGGTCGGGTTTAATCCATTTAAGATTTGTCTTCCCAAGCTTGCAATGTGCCGCCACGGGCTTACCAATACTATACTGATAACGGGACGATCGTCACTGAAAACCTGGGGAGCCTCAATCCTTGCTACTGTACGTGGCCCCGCCTGATTACCAGCTTAAGCAGGCACCTGTCAACTTTAATGCTAACAACATGAGCGACCCCAGCTGCTATGTACAATACACCCCTGACATTGGGTAATCTCCAACCGGTTGGAAAGGTTTATAATAAAGGTAAATCTATTGTACTATACAGTAGTAGCTTTAATTTGCAATGACACATATACAGTACAGTACAACAGTATACATTATCTGTATGCCTGCCATAGCCCATCAATGCTTGTATAAAAGCACACTAGAGTGTAAGTTGACGCATGCACACTACCTGTATACGGTACTTAAAGCATAATTTTTTTAAAGAAATGAAAGTTTGAAATTGACCGTCAAAAGGTAAGGATGAAGTTCGATGGAACTCTAAAATCGCAATTTTTTAAACTTTGTCTTTTTTAACTTTTATACGGTACTACCAGCTAAACAATTTTAACAATGTTTCACACTTTCTTTTTGGACAACACATAAAGTACTGTATGTGATCGATACAATTATGTCCTCACCTGTAATAACATTTCACAAATGTTTCATGATTTTATTCCGCATCCTTGTTAATGGGTGTATAATGCCTTCACAAATAATGGGATACTATAAGGATTTGGCTTCAGTCCAGTCCCCATGATGTGCCCTGTGATGAAACAGGTGACACGCCTCGCCCAGAGGTTGCGCACAGGCGCTGTGCAAGCAGGCGTGAAGTCATGACACAGATCGGGCTTAGGCCCCACCCCAGTGATGTCATGGAGAAGCTCCCTACGTGCCAGAGCCATGTTTCCAGAGACATGCACAAGGTTAATATGATTACCTCCAATTACTTCACACCTGCGGTACCCTCCGCTTTGCTTACCAGTGGACAGAATACGTCTGATTATTCATCCCTCACAGCATGGTGCAGTCCTGCTATTGGCTGTCACTCCCTTATATGCTCAGTCTGCCCTCCTCCAAGTTGACTGAGCATAACCATATGTTATGACCTGTGCTTGCCTCAAGTACCTGATGTTTACCTTGCCTTGCTTCCTGCCTGCTGATTTTCATTGTACCTGACCCTTGCTTGCTCCTGGACCCCTGCCTTCTCTGATCATTGACCTCATCTTGTATTTGGATTCCAACCTTCTATATTCCTGCACCCCGGCTACGCACTACGACAATCTGACTTTTCCAACCCCAGACTAGGGCGAGTACCATAACCATCCGACTTCTCCAACCCCAGACCACGGCGAGTATCATGACAATCCTAACCTCACCTACCCTGGCCCGGCTACACGACTACGACTCTGCAATCCGGATGCGGTTGCTGGTTGGAGTATTCAAACATCCCAACCTCAGCCTTGCGGTCCCGTTCTGTTTGTGGTGAGCACCCGTTACAGTATGCTCAGCATCACAAACATGAACCCTGCGGAGGTGGGTTGAGTCTTGAACCTGCACTCTGACATTGAAACAGAAAAAAACAGCACAAACGCAATAGTGAAGTACTTTCAAAATATTGTATAATATAAAAAGTAATAATATCTGTGTACATCAAGTTAAGATAAAACAGACATGTCATGCACTCAGGCATATGTTACCAGGCACCGCTCGCCGTAGACATAGGGATCACTCCTGCATACTGCCCCTCAGATGTATTTCAGCTGGGCATTCAGGGTGGGTGTCTGGATTCAGATAGTTAGTCTTGTGCCTGCATCGTGGGACTTCCCTCTGGCATGTGGAAAACTCCCGTCTAGCTGGTTTGTGAGGTCGGGGGAGAATTCGTAGAAGCAGTAGAAGCCGCAAACCGGCTTACAGTTCAATTCCTCCACGCGGTTTCACGACACACCGTCAAGTGAGAACAGCCATCAGCTAGTTGTGACGTCGCTCGCAATAGCGATGGGCTTCCGTAGAATGGTAGTAGCAGTGACTGAAGGTACCCGTAGATAATTCAGGAGTCACTCGTGTATCATTAATCCTATGCGTTTCGTAGCCGTAGCTACTTCTTCAGGGATTGTTAATAGTTGTGGCCGTAGGTTATTTAAACCCCAAGAGCACATCTGGTTGGCCAAGTGAGACAGCACCCCCACCCAATCACATTCTCAGTCAGTTCCTTCACACCCCACAGAGAACGCCCAGACTATGCATTAATCAGTGAGGGGATAAGGTGATGCCTCCCACTTAACCACTCACATGCTGCTTAGACATATGTTAAAACATAAAATATAATATTAAACTAGAACAAAACCTTTAATTAAAACAACAACCTTGTGAATATACATAATAAAAAGCAGACATATAATTGTAGGTCGAGTGGAGCTCTGAAATAGAGTAAACATCAATTAGCATAGTAATTACGTACAGTATAAGGTTTAACACATAGATTACACATAATATGTAAACCTAGTCGTAGTTATAGTGTAGAAGACAAAGCACAGGAAGGACACAGAACAAAAAATTTCGCAATGAATTTATCAATAGAGACACCATACTGTAAGTCTATATTTTCATTCAGACCCTTAGGGGCCAGGGTACCGAGTTTATGAATCCAGAATGTCTCTTGCCTAGAGACATTTTTGATTCTGTCTCTTCCCCTTCTATTTCTTGGAACACATTTGAGCCCTTTGAAAGTTAAGGAAGAGGGATCCTTACTGTGATAGAGAGCAAAATGGCGACTAACACTATGAGTCTGTAGAGCATTTTTAATATTTCTAATATGTTCCTGAATGCGAAGTTTCAAACTCCGTTTAGTACGGCCCACATATTGTAGACCGCATTGGCATTCAAGAAGATACACAACATGTGTAGTATTGCAGTTTATATATTCAGCGATATCATATAATGTAGAGTTAATTTGTGATTTAAATGTTTTTCTTACAGGGTGAAGATATCTACAGACAGAACAATTTCCACATGGAAAATTCCCGACAGGTTTACTACTAAGCCAGGAGAGACTCGATGTCTGAACATTATCCCTACCGAAATCACTTGGAGCCAAGGCATCTTTTAGACTCCTTGCTATCCTATAAATAAAGTTAGGAGAATGACTGATATGACCACTCAATATGGGGTCCGTGGAGAGGATCCCCCAATGTTTTTTTAATAACCCCCTCAATTTCTTTGTTCATGGAGTTATAATTTGTAATAAATGGAACATTTACTTTCTTTCCAGTCTCACGTATCTTTTTGTTCTTAGGTAGTAACATGCTTGTACCATCCATATTTCTGACCCTGTCTAGTTCAACCATTAGTTTTTTGTAATTGTATCCCATTTCCATGAATCTCCTAAACAGAAATTGAGCCTGTTTTTCAAAATCTGATTTGTTAATACAGTTCCTTTTAATTCTCATAAATAGCCTCCAGGTATGTTGTTTATCCATGAATGTTTATGGTTACTGTAGGCCAACAAGGCCAATTAGTGTCTACTTTCGTCAAAAAAGTGACCATATTTATACCCTGTTCAACTGAGGCTGATAATGTTAAATCTAAGTAATCAACATTTAGGGTACTGGTACTATGTGTAAAGACCAGATTATGGGGTCTATGCAGAGAACTGCGAGAATGGCCATCCGCCAGACTTAGAACTCTCCATTTTTTTGGCGGATTCCCCTCGCAGTATGCAGGAAGGTGCGCATATCTGGGAGAAGAATCTGGCATAGAGATGGCGAGCCCTGGCGAGAAGGACTCTGCTGGCGAGATCTGTCAGCAGAGAGCGAGATCCGCCTCTATCTGCACAAATCTCGCCGGCAAATAAAAACATTTTACATAACAAATCTATTACTATTGAAGATGTGCAGGTGGTCTCCGGAGATGAACCGCGTTGGTTTTATGTCCGGGGACCCCCTGCTTCCCGAGATACAGGCCCCATTATGAGGTGCCGGTATCTCCTATGCATGGAGATAGCCCGATCACGTGACACGGGACATATCCATTCATAGGAGATACCAGCACCCCATAAAGGTGCTTGTATCTCGGGAAGCAGTGGGTCCCCGGACATAAAACCAATATGGTTCATGTCCGGAGACCCTCTGCACATGTACACTATTAATAAAAATACAGTAATGCTGCTTCATTGCCTTAGCGGCTATCCGTTAAGGCAATGAAGGGGTTAAGTGACAGTAGCATGTTTATTGGGGACAATTGCCCCCAATAAACATTGCAAAACACAACACAATCAGCCTCTGTGCCCCCAAAAACCCCTAAACCCCCCTTATATACATAACCCATAGTTATTTTTTTAGGCACAGGAATGGTAATATAGGCTAGCGGTGGCCCTCGAGAGTTTCCGCAGGGGTCCCCGCTTGCCTGCAGTATCAAGTCTGTGCCCCAAAAAAATAATTTAAAAGCACAAAAACTTCATAAATAGACCCCCCAACCCCCACCCCCGTGAGGCATAAGCACCATCACCCCTACACAGCGGGAGGCCTACCCGCCGTCCCTTGGGGACAAAATCCCCTACCCCCAATACCCACATTCAAAACAATACACACACCCACAATAAACATAACAATTATTAAAAAGCTATACATAACCCACCCACAACAGATTGCAAATATATTGTGGTGTTACTTAACCCCTTAATAACAATAACGCTTAATAAGCACTAAAGTTATTAATGGGTTAAGCCAACCTGCACCCATTCATTTGTAAAGTGGCTTCATCATTCACATATTATATTTATTTTTATATATATATATATATATATATTTCAAATACATGTATGATTAAGCAATCTACAAAGAAATGGTAAAGGATATCCAAGTACTAATTGAACACTTCAGATCTCTAATTGACAACATCACAGACAAAATTAAAACAAAGCCAAATGACTATTAAAACACATCTCATATGAGAATACAGCAAGCCCCTATCCAAACCACTAAAGAGCAAATTTCAATAAAACATACAATTTAACAATGTGTACATGATGCAAATAATTTTTCCATTGTGTACACAATAGCAATCAATTGTCCAAAACAAATACACCATTGAAAGCAAACATTCAATATAAACAAAGCAAGTAGACAATAATAAATTACCAACACACAATTTATGGCATCCGAAATACATTACAACAAAATCCAAACCCAAACCCATATTCAATATTGTTATGCAAAAACAAATCCATATAAAAAAATATATATTTCTAAATAACACGATCATACACAATCTAAGTGCACCAAATAATCCAGAATAAAAAATTAAGGCAGGGTCCCAACATATGCCCATTCTACCATCATCATCTTAAATGACATAACTAATTATACAAAACATTTCACACACACAATTCTAACTAAACAGGGGAAATACTAGTACAAGACATGAAAAAATGTACATAACATTTGCAAAACAACCCTTTAATTAACATGTATGTATATAGCTCAATAGGGATATATATATATATATATATATATATATATATATATATATATATATATATATATATATATATATATATATACACATACATGGGCATTAAATGCAGGGAAGGGCAGTAAGGGGGCTTGCAGGGAAGGAGAGTAAGGGGGCTTGCAGGGAAGGAGAGTAAGGGGGCTTGCAGGGAAGGAGTAAGGGGGCTTGCAGGGAAGCAGCAGTGGGGCCGCGAGATGGAGGATTGGAGAGTACTTATTTACTCTCCAAGAGCTCCGGCCATAAAGAATGGCTGCTCAGTGGGGGAGGGCTCATATAGAGCCTGGCCGCGCGCCCACAAAGCTTAGGAGTGCGCGCCAATCAGCTGTCAGGTAGGGAGGTTTTTTTTCTCAGCGCGAGCACGGGAAATTTTCAGCGCGAACGGGGGAAATTTAAAAATAAAACACGTGTGCTGCTTGGGCAATTGTTTACTCGCCTGGGGGTTAAATCCACCCGCCCTGGGCGTGTAAATCTATACAATTGTCGAACACTGTATATATATATAGAGAGAGGAAAGAAAGTAGCGCCAAAGATGAAGTAAATGCAAATGCAAATAACAACATGTGATAACAAAACAACATGTTAATTAAATATCAATATAAAATAATATACTAAATAGAACACTATTATAATAACACAATCAAAGTCCAATGTCCAAACCCTAGAGAAGAGTCCTGATAGGTTTAACAGGACAAACTGCAGGATCCAGGGGCCCACGGCAGCTCTCACATGGATTAACCAGTTCCACAGCAAAATCTATGAGAAAAACAAAACAGAGAGCGCACGCCCCATAGTGTGATACTGTAACATTTAATGTAGGGAAGGATGGGTGGGGGGATTAAAAACACTCACAATGTACAAGATAAAATTAGGCAGTATGTGATTAATAATCACCACCAGGCAGGTCCAAAACGCAGCAAATGTGGAGTCCACGAACAACAGGAATCAATCTCCCAAGCAGTACTGTGTCTCCGGTTCACTCAATATCCTCCAGAACAGTCTGGTATCAGATTTGGCCTTCGTACTGTATAATTCCATGTGCTCCTCGGCCGTAAAGGATACACACAACGTGATGACGTAATGTCGCAAGGTACGTCCCTGACGCGTTTCGTCGCAACAAATGCAACTTTATCAAAGGGAATGTCCATGAACAAGAATGGCAATGTATATATAGTGGAGGGTCTCAAACTTGATTGGTAGTGGTACTGGGTGATAGTACCTCCCCTAGAAACGAGCCATGGCTTAATAGATATGTAATTAAACTTGAACCAAATAAATTTGGGCTATTATTTCATTCGATTCTAATATATATATAGATATTTATAAAAACGGACTCTCCAGTAAAGATATACTGCCATAAAGTGTAATAACATAGATTCATACATTATACTGCTATAAATGAGTTAATAGTACACTGTGTGATAAGGAATAATAAAATAAAATATATATTGCATAACAATCTAAAAATGCCTTAAATGTTACACTAATTTATATGGTATAATATATATACATTTATTGTTTTAAAATTACTTTAAACTTAAAAAATTCTTATATGTTAGCATTTACATATTATGCAATCCAAAATATATGAATTATATTATTAAAACGATAATACAATCATGAATCACAGGTGAAACTTAAAATATCTAGCAAAGACAAAAAATATATATAAATTCATTTAGAATGTCCACTTGTATCAATTATATTTTCAATTATATTTTTAGGTTCAGAAGGAGGAAGGATTGGGAAAACTGTATACACTAAATTGTGGGGAAGGGATGGGATGGTGGGGAGGGAATAGGGGTGAATGGAGTGGGGGGGGTGTGGGGGGGTGGGGGGGAGGGGTGTTAGGGAGGGGGGGGGATTGGGAGGGGGGGAAGGGGCGGGGGAAAGGAACTTGCAGCAGTGGACGGGGAATGAAAAGAGGGGGTGGGGGCAAGAGGAACAGCAGAGAGTAAACCAAGGAAACCATGCCCATAATGTAAACCTAGCTATACCAAAGTGCTGGTGTCTATACACTCATTCAGACCACTGGGGGTGAGTGGCCCCAACCGGTGTATCCAAAAGGTCTCCCTTCTACAAAGTATTTTATAACGATCAGCCCCTGATTCACTAGGAGAAATGTGCTCAATACCCATAATTTTTAAGGATTCTGGATCCTTATTGTGTTTGTTAGTAAAATGTCTGGGTAAGCTATGGGTAGTGACTCCATTAATCACATTCCTCCTGTGCTCCAGGAACCTGGTGCTGAGAGGTCGAGTGGTGCGACCTACATATTGGAGGCCGCATCCACATTGTACAAGATAAACGACATATGCACTGAGGCAATTGATATTGCCCCTTACACTATATCGTTCATCCTTGTGAAGGGAGGCAAAATGAACTGTAGTATTCAGATGTTTGCACATGATGCAGCGACTTCTGCCACATCTGTGATTACCAGTAGGGTTCACCGAAATGGCAGCTGTAGCTGCAATGGTGGATTTAAGTTTGCTAGGAGCAATAATGTTTTTAATATTTTGGGCTTTCCTATATACAATTGGAATTTTCTCAGGAATAATATTCCCCAAGTGGGGATCACATTTTAAGATACTCCAGTGGGTATTTAATATACCCTTGATGGATCTGTGGGATTGGTTAAAGGTGGTAATAAACCGTGACACCCCATCTACTGTTGATGATCCACCTCTTGGAGTATCATATCTGATATTCTTATTTTTAATAGTACAATTCTTAAGCAATGATTGCCTGCTAGATAGCTTCACCCTGTTGAAAGAGTCAGATATCAGGTCAGGGTTATAGCCCTTCAGCAGAAACTTGTCACTCAACTCTTTGGATTGACAAGCAAAGTCACTATCCCTGGAACAGTTCCTTTTCAGACGATGAAACTGTCCCAGGGGAATGCTCTTCAACCACTGTGCATGATGGTTGCTAGAGGCATGAACGTAAAGTTCACTGCAACAGGCTTGAAGTGTGTGGTGGTAATGATATTGCCTTCTGGATCTGCAGTTAAAACCAGATCCAGAAATACCACCGAGGTGGAACTGATATCAAAAGTAAATTTCAAGCCCATAGCATTGTGATTGAAGGAATCAAGGACACTGGAAAAAACAGTGATGTCACCCTCCCAAATGATAATAATATCATCAATGAACCGACCATATTATTCGAGGCTTGCCCCTAGCTCTGGATTGGGCCAGATTGATGTATCCTCCCAATAACCCATAAATAAATTGGCATAGTTGGGGGCAAACCTCGTACCCCCCCCCCCCCCCTCTTGTGAGATTCATCCATAGTGAGAAGTGAGTGCCTGAGATGAGGAGCACCTGGAGTAGCTGCAGCTGATTGCCTGTAAAGAAGAATTTTGGAAGATCCAGCAGTTTGCAGATAAGCCCTTTACAGCTACGTTCGTGAGTCCCTGAGAGGATTACAGGCTCTTACTTACCCGATCAGTGTAAGCGCATATTTTACCATCCTAATATTTATGCATTAATAGATATACTGCCCTATGATCCCCCTTTTGTGTTTTCTTTCTTCCCTGTCTCAATTGCGCTTAGGTCACTCTTCTACAGATCTCCAAGGCGGCGATTGTGGAGCTGCAGACCTAAACTAGCTGCAGTGTGTAGGGTTAGAGGTGAACCAGGGTATGTACCCCATTCATATCATTGGCTCTATATAGTGGTGTGAATATTATCCTCCACAGGAACAAACTGTTTAGATTTGCGCTGTGTGTTTCTTCTGTATATATATATATATATATATATATATATATATATATATATATATATATATATATATATATATATATTTTATGTGAATTATGTACAAATGAATGAGTGAAGAGTTGGTATCCGGCCAGGGTGGCTAAACCCCTTAATTACCTTTGGTGTTATTATCCGATAAGGTGATTAAGGGGTTAATTGATATCAGACTGTCTTTGCAATGTATTGACGGATTTTGTTGTCGAGGGGGATTCATATTGATGAGGTTAGTAGAACTTTATTTATTTTATTATGATAGTTAACGTGTTTAATAATGGGCAAATAATTTATTATCCATATCTGGAAAATAGTTATTTTGCACATTATTGTAGTGTATTTCTTTGGGGGGGGGGGGATTGATGTATTTAATGTATAGGGCATTTTTAATTTTTTTACATAGAGGGTTGTTTCCTCAGGTCTGCGGGGGACCAATGGAGACCACCTGAGGTCTCCTTGGACTTCTCATGGGTAAACGGCTGCCGGGTCCATGGGGGACACCTGTGGGGTAGAACCGGAGGCCCCACATCTGTGGGGGCACCGTGGACCCATAGGGACCACCTGAGGGCCCCCAGACCCCCATGGGAACCACCTGAGGCCCCTCAGACACCTGTGGATCTGACCCGGGGTCCCCAAGACATCCGCGGGCCAAACGTGGAGACCCCATTGTAGCCCACGGTGACCCGCGGAGACCACCTGGTGGACCATGATGCCTGGCGGGGACCACCCGCAGGCCTCCAGACCCTGTTTGAAACATGGTGTTGCGCTACTGTAGGTCTGTAAGGTGACCCGTCAGGCACACCGGGGACTCCCATGTGCCTGGGGGATTAACCCTGTATGTAAAATAATAATCATGTATTTATGGGGGGGGGCACAGGGGGTGGGTTATGTATTTAATAAAAATAATGATGTTTATTGTGGGGCTGTGTATTGTTTTTATTGTGGGTATTGGGGGTGGGGGAAGGGAGTATTGGCCCCAGGGGTATGTGGGTAGGCCTCTCGGCTGGATATTGGGTGAGAGCGGGTAGGCCTCATGGGGTGGGTAGTGGGGGAGGGTATGTAGGCCTCCCGAGTGGTGGGTGAGGTGGGTTAACTCCTTAATGACTGTAGCGGTTAATAACGGCGATGGTGACTAAGGGGTTAGGGGACATTACATTGACTGTTTTTATTCTTGTTTATGTTTTGCAGCATCGGAGGGGGCATGGATGGTGATGAAGATGAGGATGGCCTTCATCGTGCCAGCCGGACATGGGTGAGTGCTATATGTATTTATTGTAATTATTGTTCTTTATGTATTTTAAATTGGCAAATGCACTATTATCCATTTGTGGATAATAGGAATTTTGCCCATTACTGTATTGTATGTTTTAGGGGGGGTGTAGTTATTGTAAAGTATTTGTGTTGTTGTATTTTTTGTGGGGGGGCACAGCATTGGTACTGCAGGCCTGCGGGGAACACCCAAGGGCCCCCGCCGGCCTCTAGTATCATTGCTGTGCATCCCAAAAATGAGATATATGTAAGGGGGTTATAGGGGTTGTTGGGGGCACAGGGGGTGTATGTTGTATAGTAGATTATGCAGGGTGGGTTGCGGGAGGGCTTAACCCCTTCATGACCTTAGAGGTATTAACCGCTACGGTCATGAAGGGGTTAAGTCCACACGCAACTCCACCGCAAGCCCTAAACAGGCACCAAGGGCCAAATACCCCCATCACCCACCCCCGCTACCCACAATAAACCTGGCACGGCTGGTTAACCCCTTCATTGCCTTAGCGGTTAGCCGCTAAGGTAATGAAGTGGCCTTTAAATGCATTTTTCCTGCCGCGGATGCATGCCGGGGGCCTCGGTGCTGGTATTAATCGGTATCTGCTCTGGAGACTCCCGGCATCAATCTGAGCAAGGAAAAGGGCCTGATTTTTTCTATATATCGCTGCTCAGCAGCAGATTTTTGCCAACTTTTGTTGGCGGAGCGAATTGGAGAAAATTTCTCCATTCTAGAGTGCCGAACAGCGCCGAGATGCTGATCGGCGCTACTAGAATACGGCGGGTTTTAAAACTGGCGAAATATTAATTCTCGCCACCCGCGCGAGCAAATGTGAGCAAATTCCTTTCAGTTATTTAAGGACTTAAACAAATGTATTCGTAATATAACTCTAAAGAGACATTTTCTAAAACTAGAGAAGGAGCCAATTTCCAATATACAGGATACCTCAAATGTAGCATTACAGAATACTGAAGAACTTACTTGCAGACATACACCTTTTAGGGCCCAGTACACCTTTTATCCATATCAGTCTAAGGGTCACCATGTTGACACATTTTTCAACAT
Source organism: Ascaphus truei (assembly GCF_040206685.1). Classification (NCBI taxonomy): domain Eukaryota; kingdom Metazoa; phylum Chordata; class Amphibia; order Anura; family Ascaphidae; genus Ascaphus; species Ascaphus truei. The sequence goes on along the minus strand of NC_134485.1, from coordinate 96,811,010 downwards.
GGTGTACCATGACCTCAATCTACTCACTGATAATATGAAAATAGGAAGTGTAAAACACAATTTGACTAAAGCAGAGAATCTTGCCCTTAGATTCCTATGGGAAAATCATAACCTAATAATTAGACAGGCTGACAAAAGCGGAGGTGTGGTGCTTCAATATCGCTCCGAGTATGAACAAGAGGTGCACAGACTTCTTTGTGATCACATTTTCTGTAAAAAATTACAAAAAGACCCCACGAATGAGTTCCTAATCTCCTTTAAAATTCTTTTAGATGAGGCCTTATCCTTGACGGTAATAACACCAAAAGAATATGCATTTTTATATACCAATTCACCAAAAATTCCGTTTTTTTACCATCTTCCAAAAATGCACAAATCCCTTACTAATCCCCCGGGAAGACCCATAGTTTCGGGGATATCATCATTGACAGCCAATCTTTCACAGTATGTGGACCACTTTCTACAGAGCTTGGTTAAAAAACTTCCTTCCTACCTAAAAGACTCATCCTCTGTATTGAATTTATTTACTAACTTTAAATGGAAAAATACCTACAGATGGCTTACTTGTGATGTACGAGCTCTGTACACAAGCATACCACACAAAAAAGGAATAGCAGCAGTTGATGGCTACCTAAAAGGTGACCCTCAACTCCCAGAACTGAACAGACAATTCATTTTGAAAGCAATCGAATATGTACTGAGCCACAACAATTTTTTATTTCTATCCCAGTTCTTCCTGCAGGTTTGCGGAACTGCTATGGGCACGCGTTTTGCCCCCAGTTTCGTGATCCTGTATATGGGGAACTGGGAGGAATCTCACATTTGGTCCAATAATCCTTTCCAACACAACATAATAGTGTGGCATCGGTACATAGACGATATTTTGTGCGTATGGGAGGGTGATGAGGAATCAGTTGACAGTTTTTTACAATATATTAACTCAAAAACATATAATCTTGTCTTTACACATAGTACCAGTACCCTAAATGTTGATTACTTAGATGTAACATTATCAGCCTCAGTTGAACAGGATATAAATACAGTCACTTTTTTCAAGAAAGTAGACACTAATAACCTCATGTTGGCATCCAGTAACCATAAACATTCATGGATAAACAACATACCTGGAGGCCATTTTATGAGAATTAAAAGGAACTGTACTAACAAATCAGATTTTGAAAAACAGGCTCAATTTCTGTTTATGAGATTCATGGAAAGGGGATACAATTACAAAAAACTAATGGTTGAACTAGACAGGGTCAGAAATATGGATGGTACAAGCATGTTACTACCTAAGAACAAAAAGATACGTGAGACTGGAAAGAAAGTAAATGTTCCATTTATTACAAATTATAACTCCATGAACAAAGAAATTGAGGGGTTATTAAAAAAACATTGGGGGATCCTCTCCACGGACCCCATATTGTGTGGTCATATCAGTCCTTCTCCTAACTTTATTAATAGGAAAGCAAGGAGTCTAAAAGATGCCTTGGCTCCAAGTGATATCGGTAGGGATAATGTTCAGACATCGAGTCTCTCCTGGCTTAGTAGTAAACCTATCGGGAATTTTCCATGTGGAAATTGTTCTGTCTGTACAGTAGATATCTTCACCCTGTAAGAAAAACATTTAAATCACAAATTAATCAACAGGGATCAAATGTGTTCCAAGAAATAGAAGGGGAAGAGACAGAATCAAAGATGTCTCTATGCAAGAGACATTCTGGATTCATAAACTCGGTACCCTGGCCCTTAAGAGTCTGAATGAAAATATAGACTTATGGTGTCTCTATTGATAAATTCATTGCTAATTTTTTGTTCTGTGTCCTTCTTGTGCTTTGTCTTCTACACTATAACTACGACTAGGTTTACATATTATGTGTAATCTATGTGTTAAACCTTATACGTAATTACTATGCTAATTGATGTTTACTCTATTTTAGAGCTCCACTCGACCTACAATTATATGTCTGCTTTTTATTATGTATATTCACAAGGTTGTTGTTTTAATTAAAGGTTTTGTTCTAGTTTAATATTATATTTTATGTTTTAACATATGTCTAAGCAGCATGTGAGTGGTTAAGTGGGAGGCATCACCTTATCCCCTCACTGATTAATGCATAGTCTGGGCGTTCACTGTGGGGTGTGAAGGAACTGACTGAGAATGTGATTGGGTGGGGGTGCTGTCTCACTTGGCCAACCAGATGTGCTCTTGGGGTTAAATACCCTATGGCCACAACTATTAACAATCCCTGAAGAAGTGGCTACGGCTACGAAACGCATAGGATTAATGATACACAAGTGACTCCTGAATTATCTACGGGTACCTTCAGTCACTGCTACTACCATTCTACGGAAGCCCATCGCTATCGCGAGTGATGTCACAACTAGCTGACGGATTTTCTCACTTGACGTTGTGTCGTGAAACTGCGTGGAGGAATTGAACTGGAAGCCGGTTTGCGGCTTCTACTGCTTCTACGAATTCTCCCCCGACCTCACAAACCAGCAAGACGGGAGTTTTCCATATGCCAGAGGGAAGTCCCCCGATGCAGGCACAAGACTAGCTATCTGAATCCAGACACCCACCCTGAATGCCCAGCTGAAATACATCTGAGGGGCAGTATGCAGGAGTGATCCCTATGTCTACGGCGAGCGGTGCCAGGTAACATATGCCTGAGTGCATGACATGCCTATTTTATCTTAACTTGATGTACGCAGATATTATTACTTTTATATTATACAATATTTTGAAAGTACTTCACTATTGCGTTTGCACTGTTTTTTTCTGTTTCACTGTTATCTAGGGGTGCTGAGCCTCTACGCACTTAACAGCTGCAGACGCCAATTCAACAATCAGAGGCTGTTGTTATTCTACTATATCACAGAGGTCTTTTTTGGGTAACTAAGTAGTTACATTAACATTAGAGGATCATTATAGTAGCGCACTGTGCTTTTTAATTTTCACTGCACTCTGACATGTTTGCCAAACTGGAAAAGTATCTTGACCAGAATAGTCAGCGTATGGATCAACTCCAATTGAGAGTGCAATCTTTTACAGACCAGGCAAAATGTACCGCTGTTGATTCTGTTCCCTGAGCAGTGCCTGCTCCTGCAGCCGTTCCCATGAACGCAACCTCTGACCCCTGACTTCCAACAACAAACCGCTATGGCAGTGAACCACTTGGTTGCCGTGGATTTCTCAATCAATGTTTTATACAGTTCGAATTGATGCCCTCCCGTTTTTTGTCCCAGTGATCAAAGGTGGCCTATATCATCTCCCTGCTCATTGATGACGCCTTAGCGTGGACTTCACCCATATGGGAACAAAGGCCAGACCTCACTTGTGACATAGTCCGCTTTAATAAAGAATTCTGCAGAGTATTCTACACACCCGGACGCAAGGTAAAAGCTGCTTCATCTCTCTTCCATATTTCCCAAGGCAGTCATCCCGTGCCCCGGTATGCAGTTGAATTTAGGACCATAGCCATAGAGACCGGTTGGAATGATGAGGCAGGCGTTAGTGGCGGCTTTCTGGCAAGGCCTGTCCAAGAATCTTAAAGATGAACTTGTCGCATTAGAACGCCCCATGGAACTAGAGGAACTCATCGGCCTATGCATCCGAATGGATTTGAGATTTACAGGAGAGAAAGGCCGAAAGAGATCATCGTAAGCAAGGTATGCAAACTCTCCACGTACTTTACACAGGGCCCTTTAACCATCCTTTCAAGGACCTGGAAGAACCCATGCAGCTCAGAGAATGAAAATACAGACCGGCGCCTCAAAGTCCAATAAGGAACAATAGTGTAGTCCAAATAATGACGACAATGTCCAATGGAAGAAAATCCAATCTTAGACTGCAGGCTCCACAGCAACGAATTACATGTATGATGCAAGGGAGAGAGAAAGAAAAATCATAGTGCAACATAGTATTAACTGAACAAAAAACACGAAAGACAAGACAAACATAAGACAATGACAAGTAGGCTAACAAATATTAAAAGAGTAACGAAACGCGTTGGGCAGTTTGTGAGAGTGATTGCCTTGAGCAGAGCAGAGTAATACAAGAGCGCGACAAAGTACAGAAGCAGGAGAAGGGAGTTTCGGCGATTTGTCCCGCTCTCAGTGACGTGTTTCCGGTAACGGAGCAACGGACGGCATCAGGAGAACCAGCCCATGGTGACGCATATGGTGATGCAGAACTAGGGAAGTGTTTGGAGTCTCCCCCGATTGCCACGTGACCATCAGTAGCTGCCGCCGGATTACACACACAGCATATCCCTGCCTGTATTGTTTGGACGTCTTGTAAGTAGGATTCCGGTTTTACACACCGGAACCGTTATCTGCTCCAGGCCATCTTATTGTTGTTTATTAAATTACTCTTTTAATATTTGTCAGCCTACTTGTCATTGTCTTAAGTTTGTCTTGTCTTTCGTGTTTTTTGTTTAGTTAATTCTCTGTTGCACTATGATTTTTATTTCTCTCTCCCTTGCATCATACATGTAATTCGTTGCTGTGGAGCCTGCAGTCTAAGATTTGATTTTCTTCCATTGGACATTGTCGTCATTATTTGGACATCACTATTGTTCCATATTGGACTTTGAGGCGCCGATCTGTATTGTTATTTATTGTATTTCCACTAACTGTGTTTTGGGTTAGTTTCACCTGGCAGCCTTGCCCTATATTACATAGGTTCATCATCACTATCACTGTATATAGTTATATGCACTGTTATTATTAGTATTTTAGCGCTATTCACACCATCCTTTTACTTGCATGCAGCTCAGAGGCAACAAACCTTCAATCGGTGAAAAACAACGCAGACGAAATGCCGGACTCTGTCTCTGTGGTAATGTTGGACACCAGGTAACCTCCTGTCCCAATAAGTTGGGAAATACCAAAGTTCCAGTGAGAGCCGGAAGGATTACACTGGGAACTCTATCTACCTCCCCTCCCAAGATGCCAACCAGGCTTCTGTTACTCATTATGCTTACAAGTGATACCTTCAAGGCCTCCACTCAGGCCTTTCTGGACTCTTGGTCAGGTGGGAATTTCATTGACCAGGGATTCACGGAGAAAAATAAAATCCCTTGGTACACAAAAGCCACCCAATAGGTCTGGAAGCCATTGACGTCCATCCTTAACAACCCGCCTTTATCTCTCTTCAAACTGTTCCTTTTCAGTTGCACACAGGAGACTTTCATTCCAAAATGATTTCATTGGACAGCATCCATACTACTACCATTGACGTCATCCTGGGACTGCCGTGGCTCCAATTACATAACCTCGGATAGACTGGACAGAAGCACAACCTTTCCAATGGAGTTCTCACTGCCTGCAGAACTGCTCTGTGCCTTACAAAGGTATATGCGGGGTCTAAGTAACCAACCGGGTAACTTCTCTTCTCTCTAAAATTTAATCTGAATTTCAGGACATATTCAATAAGGCTCAATCCGAGGTATTGCCACCCCACCGGCCATTCGACTATCGCATCGATCTACTGCCCGGCTCAACACCACTGCGATGATGCTCTTACCCATTGCCACTTCCAGAGACCAAAGCCATGAAAGAATACATCCAAGAAAATCTACGTTCAAACGGGTTTTATCCGAAAGTCCTCGTCCCCTGCAGGTGCAGGTTTTTTCTTTGATAAGAAAAGGATGGATCTCTCAGACCGTTAATTGATTATCGGGGTCTTAATAAGATCACAATCAAAAACCGGTACCCTTTACCCCTTATTACTGAACTTTTCGACAGACTCCAAGGTTCCACCATTTTCACTAAGCTACACTTACGATGAGCTTGCAACCTAGTAAGAATTCGACAGGGTGATGAGTGGAAAACAGCGTTTAACACCCAGGATGGACATTACGAATACCTTGTCATGCCATTCGGACTTTGTAACGCCCCCACAGTGTCACGGGAGACCAAGCTAAATACACCTTTATACCAGGATCATATCATTGAGCAAAGCCAATAAGTAAAATAAATTGTAATTTATTCCATAGAAACAGACAAACACACATTGAATTACAATAGACAGAAAAAGATACACATACTGGGGTTGACAAACTGACTTTCCTAGTTGAAATAAAGTCTTTAAAACAGTCCAGTGCTGAAGTGGGGACAGAAAACATTCCAATTTAAAAAGTCGTGCAGCCTTCCTCCTTGCAATCGCAGCAAGGCATCTCTGGGCCCAGTCCGACCCATTCTTGCCCTTATGTCAAACTGGACTTCTGGAATCACTTGGGAACACATGGAACACCCAAGAAAGAACAACAGCAAAGAGAGTTCTTGAAGGGTGACAAGCTGTCTTATACACTTTGGGACAGGCTGTCCAACAGCGTGCCCTCCAACCAGTGGCATGGGAATTTCATCCCTGGCCACTCACACACTTTGACAGGGTAGTAAAACCTGGCCCCTCTGGTTTCAGAACTGTTATGCTTGCGCTCACTACGAACAAGGCGGGACCCCGGTACTGAGTGGGAAAGTACGAAACTGCTCCCCACAGCAGCGGAGGCACGCCTGGATGGTGGATAGTCAGCGTAGCCAGGTCTGGGATGGAGAGATTGGGTTAGTCCAGATACTTGCTGGAATCCAGGGACGGAGACAAGATAATGGTCAGTATCCGTTGTGCCGTGGTCTGGGGCTGGAGCCGGGAGAGTGGTAGCATGTCCAAGCACCATGGTCAGATTTGGAGAGATGCAGGTAGTCAGGGGAAAGCCTAGGTCGTTATCCAGAGAGGGTCCAATATCCAAGCCGGGGTCATTATCCAGAGAGGGTCCAATAGTCAATCCGGGTCGGTACACAAGAAAGCAACTAGAGAGAAATAGCAAGGTACAAGGCAAGGCAAAACAGAACACAGGAACACAAGGCTACACAGGTTATGCTCAGCAATGAGGAAGTGAAAGTCTTTTAAAGGAAACAGGAACCAATGAGGCAGGGGGCGGAGCGGAGTCACGGCCTCTGCGGAGGCAGGGATAGGCTGCAGGAGACACGTGGGCACTTACACCGGCGACACACTTTATTCGAGCTCGGCTAGTCCCACGAATTCGGGTATACCCGGGTGTATTGAGGTTTGTGACTGTTTTCTGCCCGAGTGCATTGGGTTATTTTCCAGGCAGGGATTGAAGCATTTTATTCCCGCTGGCTGCAATACTGCACAGTATATATATATATACTGCATTACAATTCATGAATTTATGCCATCTGGTAGACACGCGAAGCATTGCAGCCTATTAAATCCTAATCATTATCATTTAACAGATCAGCCTCCCGTCAGCCAAGTCAAACGCAACGGGCTTGTCAGAGGTGAGGAGCGGCGCATTCCAGGTATCTGCCAGGTACATACTGGGTATTTGCTCGAATAAAGTGTGTCGGTGCAGTAGAACTGTTGCCACGTAGCTGGGGAGCGGTGCACGCCATCACGTGCATGCGCTACGCATGACAGATGTGCGATGCGACCGGGGGGTGGAGCCAAGCTCCATTGCACGGAGTGAAGAGCTGCGGGTGCACAAGTGCTCTGTAAACAGAGTGGGCAGGCACGCTGCAGCAGGTAAGGAGGGAACACGCCACGGAGGACATGTTCCCCGATTCCTTCTAGTACCCCCCCTTGAGGAATGGCCTCAAGACGACTCCCAAATGGCTTCTGCGAAACCTGGCGTGGAACCGTCTTAACAAAGCGGGAGCGTGGACCTGGTAATGGGGTATTCAAGACCTCTCTTTTGGTCCAAACTCTCTCAATGTACCAGGCATTGGACCGATCCTCGGGACCTTCTTGAGTCTATTATTGACTGAATTTCAAATTCTTCTTGGCCTTGTACCATCACGGGTGGTGGTTTAGAAGAGCCATCGGGGAACCTGGAACTTTGGAAGACCAGTTTAAGAAGAGAGACGTGAAAGATTGCCGGAATCCTCATGGAATGAGGGAGATGCAGCTGGTAAGCCACAGGGTTGACCTGTTCTAGAACCGCAAATGGACCCTGGAACCTAGGAGCCAGCTTCAGCATTGGTGTCTTCAATCTGATGTTCTTGGAAGATAGCCACACTGTCTCCTGGCCTGAACTTGGGCGCCTCACAGCATAACATTCCGCCTGTGACTTTTGTCTGAGTACGGCCTCTTGTAGAGTCATTCGGATCCTCCTCCAGGAACTTTGTAGGTGATTTACTTTGGAATCTGCTGCTTGGACACCAGACAAAGTAGAAAAAATAGGGAGACATGACAGGTGAAACCCGTAGTTGATAAAGAAATGCGACTCTTGGGTGGACTCTATTCTCAGGGAGTTATAGGTGATTTTGGCACATGAAAGGAGTTTACCCAATCATACTGTGCGTCAGAAATAAAACAACTGAGGTAATGTTCTAATATTGAATCGTCCTCTCGGTCTGTCTGTTGGTCTGCGGATGGTAGCATGATGAGAAAAGAAGAGCAATATCCAACCTTTGAGGAAAGGCCCGCTAAAATTTGGAAACAAACTGAGATCCGCGATCGGACACTATGGAAAGTGGAACTCCATGGATATGAAAAATCACCTTAATGAAGATGTCTGCCAAGGTGGCAGAATTGGGAAGGCCCTTGAGGGGTATGAAATGCGACTGTTTTGAAAACCTATCAACAATAACAAGAATAGTGCTGATTCCACAAGACACAGGAAGCTCGACAATAAAGTTCATTAAAAGGTGTATGGGCAAGGGACAGAGAAGACCCAGAGATTTGGTGCGAGAAGATTTGTTTCGGGCACAAACAGAGCAGGACCTGATGATTTCCTCGATATCCTTGAGCATGTGTAAGGATCCGCGCTGCGGGTACACCCGCTTCCAGCAGCTTCTTACCTTTGCTCCGTGCCACCCAGGCTCCCCGGCGGCAAGTCTCACTCCGTGCGGCCCCCTCCACGGCTGCTCCCACACTTCCGGGTCGCGCGCGTCACCCCTATGGATGTGCGCGGACCCAGGCTTCAATTTGCTGGTGCTGGGCGCCTGACTCTGCCTCCTCTGACGCGGCGCATGCATCACGCGCTTCCCTGCCCCTGCTCCATCAGGTCCACCCCCCCAGACCCTTCTCTTCTATCAGGCCCTTCCCCAGGCCATTCCTCCACTCCTCCCCTTGCTCTGACAGGTCCCAGCTGCCCAGGCACCTCTCCCCTATCAGGTCCTCCCTCAGGCCGCTCCTCCGTCCCTCCCCTTGCTCCGATTGGCCCCCGCCTCCCAGACACTTCTCCCCTATCAGGTCCTCCCTCGGGCCACTCCTCCGTTTCTCCCCTTCCTCTGATAGGTCCCAGCCCCCTATTTAGTCTCCCCCTCACCATTTTCTCTTTGCTCTGCATAGCTTCTGTACCTTGGTGCTGTCTGCTGTTGCCTGGCCCCTTTTGTCTTTCAGTTCCTATTCCTGTCCCTGGATATACTGCTGACCTCCCTGGATATCGATCTTTGGCTTTGGACTTCTACTATGCTGCTCTATTGAACCCTAGGATTTGGCTTTGGACATTACTACTCTGCAGACTTCTATATCCCTTGGACACAGCTTACGGGCACTCTACTACGCTGCTCTCTCCACTCCACGACCCAGACTTACGGACACTCTACTACGCTGCTCTCTCCACCCCACGACCATTGGCTTACGGACTTTACCTTTCTACGCTGGAGTTGGCAAGTACGGTACTCATTCTATTTTTGTTACTAGGACCACCTACGCTACTTCCACACTCCGGCCGTGCCCCCGTTTACTGCTAGGTGTGTGGTATTTGTCCTTTCCACCTCAGTCCCGGGGTCTCGTCTGGTTTGTGGGCAGGCCCAGCATTACATTATGCAGAGCCCATCAGACCCAGACACCCCTGAGGTGGAAGATACCCTAACCACTATCTCCGAACACTTTACCTTTTTGGACAATCAGGTTACCGCTCTTAACCAACAGGTTGCTACCTTAACCTCTCAGATTCCCCAGCTTAATGTCTCCACTTCTGTTATCCCTCCCACTGTCTCCCGTGAAGGAACAGGTTCTTTGGAGTTGCGTATCCCTACGCCCAGTTAATACGCGGGGGACCCGCTTGGATGCCGTGGGTTTTTAAATCAGTGCGAGATACAATTCGAACTGTCACCCTCTCGCTTCCCCACGGATCGTACCAAGGTAGCTTATGTTTTTTCCCTCCTCACCGGGGACGCCTTGGCCTGGGCTTCACCAATCTGGGAGCTGAAACCTGAACTCACTTACAACTTCCCTAACTTTAAAAGAGAATTTCGTTTAGTCTTTGACACCCCTGGATGTAGTGATATGGCTGCTTCCTCCTTGTTCCACATTTCGCAGGGTCGGAGATCAGTGGCACGTTACGCTCTGGAGTTCCGGACTATCATGGATGAGACTGATTGGAACGATGGGGCACTTTCCGCGGCTTTCTGGCAGGGACTTTCGGAATCCTTAAAGGACGAGCTGGCGGCTCATGAAAGGCCATCCTCACTGGAGGCCCTAATCGCTTTGTGCATCAGAGTGGATCAAAGACTTCTGGATAGGTGGGTTGAACGTCAACGTCCTCGTACTTCTATTTCCTTGTCTTCTAATTCCAGGTCTCCTGCTCTTGTTCTACAAGCATTGGATGCTCCGGAACCCATGCAACTGGGCAGTTATCAACTTCCTTCTATGGAGCGAATACGTCGGAGAAACGAAGGTCTGTGCTTCTATTGTGGATCTCCTGGGCACATTCTGCCGCGTTGTCCCTTGAGGCCGGTAAATGCCAGCGCCCAGTGAGGTATGAGGGAATCTCACTGGGTACCATCTCTTCTTTTCCCTCTCCCGCACAGGGTCTTCCCAAATGCATCTCAAATGCATGTCCTCCTTAAGTATGCCAGCATCCAAACTCCCGCTCTGGCCTTCCTCGATCCTGGGTCCGGAGGGAATTTCATAAATCAGGCTTTTGCTATCCAGCACAACATTCCACTTTGGGTGAAGGCCTTTCCGGTCGGATTGGAGGCTATCGATGGTTGACCCCTGCAGCCAGCTTTTATTTCCTTGGAGACACTTCCTATTTAACTTTCTATGAATGATGGACATTTAGAACTCATTTCTTTTGATGATACTTTTCAACACCCGACCTTACACCTGCTGTATAAACCAAAGTTTCTGAATGTCCCTCTGCTATATCATCCTGGATGGCCCTCCGCCGCCTTAAACTCAACATGGCTAAAACAGAGCTCCTCATACTTCCTCCCAAACCTGGCCCTACTACCTCCTTCCACATTACTGTAGGAACTACAATCATTTACCCAGTAGCCCAAGCACGCTGCCTAGGGGTCACACTCGACTCCTCTCTCTCATTCGCCCCTCACATTCAAAACATTTCTAAAACCTGTCGCTTTTTCCTCCGCAATATAACAAAGATACGCCCTTCCCTCTGTTGCTCGACTTCTAAAACTCTGACTCAGGCCCTCATTCTCTCCCGTCTTGATTACTGTAACCTCCTGCTGTCCGGCCTTCCTGCCTCTCACCTGTCTCCCCTACAATCTATCCTAAACGCTGCTGCCAGAATCACTCTACTCTTTCCTAGATCTGTCTCAGCATCTCCCCTCATGAAATCCCTCTCCTGGCTTCCGATCAAATCCCGCATCTCACACTCCATTCTTCTCCTCACTTTTAAAGCTTTACACTCTTCTGCCCCTCCTTACATCTCAGCCCTAATTTCTCGTTATGCACCATCCAGACTCTTGCGTTCTTCTCAAGGATGTCTTCTTTCTACCCCCTATGTATCTAAAGCCCTCTCCCGCCTTAAACCTTTTTCACTGACTGCCCCACACCTCTGGAATGCCCTTCCCCTCAGTACCCGACCAGCACCCTCTCTATCCACCTTTAAGAACCAACTTAAGACACATTTGCTTAAAGATGCATATGAATAGCACTGTGGATATTCTGAACATATGATACATAAAGCTTGGCCCCCTGCAGACGCACTTACCAGAACTCCCTCCTACTGCCTCTGTACGTTCTCCCTACCTACCAATTAGACTGTAAGTTCCTCGGGGCAGGGACTCCTCTTCCTAAATGTTACTTTTATGTCTAAAGCACTTATTCCCATGATGTGTTATTTATATTATCTGTTATTTATTTGATTACCACGTGTATTACTACTGTGAAGCGCTATGTACATTAATGGCGCTATATAAATAAAGACATACAATACAATGTCATCCATTCCCCTTCGGTTCAAATCATCCTGGGCTTACCATGGCTGCAACTACACAATCCCATCATCGATTGGACTGCCGAGTTCCCCATTCAATGGAGATCCTCCCAGGTGGAATCGTCTTCTCCGTCCGCTGCGGTATTGGTCGTCTTGGAAACCTGTCCCCTGCAAGACGCCACTCAACCGGTCGTCTATTTGGAGTTCCTGTATGTCTTCAGTAAGGCCAAATCCGAAGAGCTTCCCCCTCATCGCACTTTCGACTGACCGATTGACTTAATTCCGGGTGCTCCTTTTCCTAAAGCCAGGTCATATCCATTGTCTATGCCTGAGACAGAGGCCATGTCCGAGTATATCACAGAAAACCTTCAAAAAGGCTTCATCCGGAAATCCACTTCTCTCGCCGGAGCAGGATTCTTTTTTGTAAAAAAGAAAGATGGGACGCTTCGCCCGTGCATCGATTTCCGTGGCCTAAACAAGATTACCATAAAAAATCGCTACCCTTTGCCTCTTATTCCGGAGCTCTTCGATAGGCTGCAAGGCGCGACGATTTTCTCTAAACTTGATCTACAGGGGGCTTATAACCTGATTCGCATCCGCAGTGGAGACCAGTGGAAGACCGCATTCAACATGCGCAGCGGGCACTATGAGTACCTGGTGATGCCGTTTGGGTTGTGCAATGCCCCTGCAGTCTTCCAAGACTTTATGAATGAGGTTTTTCATGATCTATTGAAATCTTTTGTGATTATCTATTTGGATGATATCCTTATTTTTTCCAAAACCCTCGAGGAACACATTCTCCATACCATGATGGTGCTCTCTCGTTTACGTTCCAACAAGCTCTACGCCAAGATGGAGAAGTGTGTCTTTCACCAATCCTCAACTACCTTCCTGGGATACATTTGTTATAAAAAATGGGCCGATCCTTCCTCTTGGCTATACAGTAGAGGCAACTCTTATTCGAACAAAAACCAGTGGCAATTCCCCAAAAAACCCAGGAAACACCCAGGTACATTCTGAATACATGCCTTAAACTTTCCTTAAACTAGCCCCAGCATTTCTGCATTGATTAATGGCCTATCAGATTAACAGCGGGGGTCCCTGGCAGTCCCATTCAAACTGAATTGGACTGCCAGGGATCCCTGCTGTGTTAATCCTATGGGTCGTTAGTCAATGCAGAAATGCCTTAAACGTGCCTCAAACTAACCCAGAACATACCCAGCACATACCCAGCACATACCCAGAATGTAACCCGGCTAGTTTACGGCAAATGTTAGAATAAACGTTGCCTCTACTGTATGTCATCTAATATATGATTTTCCCCTATAGGGATAGCTAAATCATATATTAGATGACATGGATGCCTGATTGTGTTGATTTAATTCATTTTTAATTCACGTTACACAATTCTTTGGTAATATATGTTTTAAGTAAATTCATTAAAAGTTATTTTTTATACTTAGTGGTGTGCAGTTTAGTGAATTCTTTTAGGAGCACAATTATTTTGTGTTTCCCTTCCCCTTTTTCTGATTCACTTTTCAGTTCACAGTTTGCACCCACAATTTGATTACCTGATTTATGTATTCATTTACACAATTATTCAATTAGTATGGTTCTGTGATCACTTCCTATCCCTTTCCTGTTGTTTCTCAGATTCTCCAAGCAAGCTGATTTTGTTCCACTCAAGGGTCTACCCAATTCCAGTACTTTGGCGGATATCTTTGTAAAACAAATTTTCCATATTCATGGCACCCCATGGTCTATTGTCTTGGATCGGGGTACTCAATTTGTTTCTAAATTCTGGCGGGCATTTTCCCAGAGGTTGGGCATTACCCTTCTTTTACCTCAGGCTACCACCCCCACAAACGGGGAGACTAAACGCATGAACCAGTCCCTTGAATAGTATTTGCGTTGTTTTTCTTCCGATTCTCAGGATAATTGGGCAGAGTTACTTCCTTGGGCAGAATTTGTGATTAACTCTCTAAAAAACGAGTCCACTCAAGAATCACCGTTTTTTTTAAACTACGGATTTCATCCTACACGTCTCCCCATGCATTCTCCCAGGTCTGGAGTTCCTGCAGCAGAAGGAGGAAGATTCAAACAGTTTTACAACAGTCCGTGCTAAGACAGAAGAGACAAGCAGATAGGCTTCGTCTGGAGGCCCATAAGTTCGTACCTGGAGATAAGGTCTGGCTTTCTTCTAAAAATATCAAACTGAATGCCCCCAACCCCTAAACTGTCTCCCAGGTTTCTGGGTCCTTTCTATATTCTGAGACAAATTAATCCTGTGGCCTATCAGCTTCGCTTGCATCCCTCTATGAAAATTTCACCCCTCTTCCATGTCTCACTGTTGAAACCGTATATCCAAGGCAAACGATTCGCTCATCCTTCTCTTCGGCCTCCTTCCCCCATTGTACCAGGACAACAGGTGTTTGAAATCCAGTCCATCATTGACTCTCGCATCTCCAGGGGCATACTCCATTTTTTGGTTCATTGGAAGGGATACGGACCTCAGGATTGTTCTTGGGTCTCCCATGCGGATCTTCACTGTAAGGATCCGCGCTGTGGCTACACCTGCTTCCAGCGCCTTCTTACCTTTGCTCTGTGTCGCCCAGGCTCCCCGGCGGCGTGCCTCGCTCCGTGCGGCCCCCTCCACGGCTGCTCCCACACTTCCGGATCGCGCGCGTCACCCCTACGGGCGTGTGTGGACCCATGCTGCAATTTGCTGGCGCCGGGCGCCTGACTCCGCCTCCTCTGATGTAGCGCATGCATCACGCTCTTCCCCACCCCTGCTCCATCAGGTCCGCCCCCCAGGCCCTTTTCTCCTATCAGGCCCTTCCCCAGGCTATTCCTCCGCACCTCCCCTTGCTCTGACAGGTCCCACCTGCCCAGGCAACTCTCCCCTATCAGGTCCTCCCTCAGGCCACTCCTCCGTCCCTCCCCTTGCTCCGATTGACCCCCGCCTCCCAGACACTTCTCCCCTATCATGTCCTCCCTCAGGCCACTCCTCTGTTCCTCCCCTTCCTCTGATAGGTCCCAGCCCCCTATTTAGTCTCCCCTCACCATTTCCTCTTTGCTCTGCATAGCTTCTGTACCTTGTTGCTGTCTGCTGTTGCCTGGCCCCTTTTGTCTTTCAATTCCTATTACTGTCCCTGGATATACAGTGGTGGCCTCCTTTATTCTCCTGCGGCCTTTTCCCCGCGAATCGCAGGCAAATCGCGGGCTGATGGGGGCCGTCTTCAGCCGTTTTGGGCACCTGCGGGCATTTCTATTGTTTAGCGCTAAGCGCTTTCATTGTCTAGCGCAGTGGTTCCCAACTCCAGTCCTCAAGGACCAGCAACAGTGCAGGTTTTAAGGATACCCCGGCTTGAGCACAGGTGGTTCAGTCACAATGATTGAGCCACCTGTGCTAATGAGAGGATTGCCCTAAAACCTGCACTGTTAGTGGTCCTTGAGGACTGGAGTTGGGAACCACTGGTCTAGCGCTATTAGCGTTATCAGCTGATTTCGGGCTGCGCGGAGACGCCCGTGAGAGTCGGAAAACATCCCTGCATTTTTCCGGGTAAGTTGGAGGATAGGAGGGGCCTCAGCAGTACTGCTGACCTCCCTGGATATCGACCTTTGGCTTTGGACTTCTACTACGCTGCTCTCTGGAACCCTAGGATTTGGCTTTGGACATTACTACTCTGCAGACTTCTATGGCCCTTGGATATGGCTTACGGACACTATACTACGCTGCTCTCTCCATCCCACGACCATTGGCTTACGGACTTTACCTTTCTACGCTGGAGTTGGCAAGTACGGTACTCATTCTATTTTTGTTACTAGGACCACCTACGCTACTTCCACACTCCGGCCGTGCCCCTGTTTACTGCTAGGTGTGTGGTATTTGTCCTTTCCACCTCAGTCCCGGGGTCTCGTCTGGTTTGTGGGCAGGCCCAGCATTACATTATGCAGAGCCCATCAGACCCAGACACCCCTGAGGTGGAAGATACCCTAACCACTATCTCCAAACACTTTACCTTTTTGGACAATCAGGTTACCGCTCTTAACCAACAGGTTGCTACCTTAACCTCTCAGATTCCCCAGCTTAATGTCTCCACTTCTGTTATCCCTCCCACTGTCTCCCGTGAAGGAACAGGTTCTTTGGAGTTGCGTATCCCTACACCCAGTTAATACGCGGGGGACCCGCTTGGATGCCGTGGGTTTTTAAATCAGTGCGAGATACAATTCGAACTGTCACCCTCTCGCTTCCCCACGGATCGTACCAAGGTAGCTTATGTTTTTTCCCTCCTCACCGGGGACGCCTTGGCCTGGGCTTCACCAATCTGGGAGCTGAAACCTGAACTCACTTACAACTTCCCTAACTTTAAAAGAGAATTTCGTTTAGTCTTTGACACCCCTGGATGTAGTGATATGGCTGCTTCCTCCTTGTTCCACATTTCGCAGGGTCGGAGATCAGTGGCACGTTACGCTCTGGAGTTCCGGACTATCATGGATGAGACTGATTGGAACGATGGGGCACTTTCCGCGGCTTTCTGGCAGGGACTTTCGGAATCCTTAAAGGACGAGCTGGCGGCTCATGAAAGGCCATCCTCACTGGAGGCCCTAATCGCTTTGTGCATCAGAGTGGATCAAAGACTTCTGGATAGGTGGGTTGAACGTCAACGTCCTCGTACTTCTATTTCCTTGTCTTCTAATTCCAGGTCTCCTGCTCTTGTTCTACCAGCATTGGATGCTCCGGAACCCATGCAACTGGGCAGTTATCAACTTCCTTCTATGGAGCGAATACGTCGGAGAAACGAAGGTCTGTGCTTCTATTGTGGATCTCCTGGGCACATTCTGCCGCGTTGTCCCTTGAGGCCGGTAAATGCCAGCGCCCAGTGAGGTATGAGGGAATCTCACTGGGTACCATCTCTTCTTTTCCCTCTCCCGCACAGGGTCTTCCCAAATGCATCTCAAATGCATGTCCTCCTTAAGTATGCCAGCATCCAAACTCCCGCTCTGGCCTTCCTCGATCCTGGGTCCGGAGGGAATTTCATAAATCAGGCTTTTGCTATCCAGCACAACATTCCACTTTGGGTGAAGGCCTTTCCGGTCGGATTGGAGGCTATCGATGGTTGACCCCTGCAGCCAGCTTTTATTTCCTTGGAGACACTTCCTATTTAACTTTCTATGAATGATGGACATTTAGAACTCATTTCTTTTGATGATACTTTTCAACACCCGACCTTACACCTGCTGTATAAACCAAAGTTTCTGAATGTCCCTCTGCTATATCATCCTGGATGGCCCTCCGCCGCCTTAAACTCAACATGGCTAAAACAGAGCTCCTCATACTTCCTCCCAAACCTGGCCCTACTACCTCCTTCCACATTACTGTAGGAACTACAATCATTTACCCAGTAGCCCAAGCACGCTGCCTAGGGGTCACACTCGACTCCTCTCTCTCATTCGCCCCTCACATTCAAAACATTTCTAAAACCTGTCGCTTTTTCCTCCGCAATATAACAAAGATACGCCCTTCCCTCTGTTGCTCGACTTCTAAAACTCTGACTCAGGCCCTCATTCTCTCCCGTCTTGATTACTGTAACCTCCTGCTGTCCGGCCTTCCTGCCTCTCACCTGTCTCCCCTACAATCTATCCTAAACGCTGCTGCCAGAATCACTCTACTCTTTCCTAGATCTGTCTCAGCATCTCCCCTCATGAAATCCCTCTCCTGGCTTCCGATCAAATCCCGCATCTCACACTCCATTCTTCTCCTCACTTTTAAAGCTTTACACTCTTCTGCCCCTCCTTACATCTCAGCCCTAATTTCTCGTTATGCACCATCCAGACTCTTGCGTTCTTCTCAAGGATGTCTTCTTTCTACCCCCTATGTATCTAAAGCCCTCTCCCGCCTTAAACCTTTTTCACTGACTGCCCCACACCTCTGGAATGCCCTTCCCCTCAGTACCCGACCAGCACCCTCTCTATCCACCTTTAAGAACCAACTTAAGACACATTTGCTTAAAGATGCATATGAATAGCACTGTGGATATTCTGAACATATGATACATAAAGCTTGGCCCCCTGCAGACGCACTTACCAGAACTCCCTCCTACTGCCTCTGTACGTTCTCCCTACCTACCAATTAGACTGTAAGTTCCTCGGGGCAGGGACTCCTCTTCCTAAATGTTACTTTTATGTCTAAAGCACTTATTCCCATGATGTGTTATTTATATTATCTGTTATTTATTTGATTACCACGTGTATTACTACTGTGAAGCGCTATGTACATTAATGGCGCTATATAAATAAAGACATACAATACAATGTCATCCATTCCCCTTCGGTTCAAATCATCCTGGGCTTACCATGGCTGCAACTACACAATCCCATCATCGATTGGACTGCCGAGTTCCCCATTCAATGGAGATCCTCCCAGGTGGAATCGTCTTCTCCGTCCGCTGCGGTATTGGTCGTCTTGGAAACCTGTCCCCTGCAAGACGCCACTCAACCGGTCGTCTATTTGGAGTTCCTGTATGTCTTCAGTAAGGCCAAATCCGAAGAGCTTCCCCCTCATCGCACTTTCGACTGACCGATTGACTTAATTCCGGGTGCTCCTTTTCCTAAAGCCAGGTCATATCCATTGTCTATGCCTGAGACAGAGGCCATGTCCGAGTATATCACAGAAAACCTTCAAAAAGGCTTCATCCGGAAATCCACTTCTCTCGCCGGAGCAGGATTCTTTTTTGTAAAAAAGAAAGATGGGACGCTTCGCCCGTGCATCGATTTCCGTGGCCTAAACAAGATTACCATAAAAAATCGCTACCCTTTGCCTCTTATTCCGGAGCTCTTCGATAGGCTGCAAGGCGCGACGATTTTCTCTAAACTTGATCTACAGGGGGCTTATAACCTGATTCGCATCCGCAGTGGAGACCAGTGGAAGACCGCATTCAACATGCGCAGCGGGCACTATGAGTACCTGGTGATGCCGTTTGGGTTGTGCAATGCCCCTGCAGTCTTCCAAGACTTTATGAATGAGGTTTTTCATGATCTATTGAAATCTTTTGTGATTATCTATTTGGATGATATCCTTATTTTTTCCAAAACCCTCGAGGAACACATTCTCCATACCATGATGGTGCTCTCTCGTTTACGTTCCAACAAGCTCTACGCCAAGATGGAGAAGTGTGTCTTTCACCAATCCTCAACTACCTTCCTGGGATACATTTGTTATAAAAAATGGGCCGATCCTTCCTCTTGGCTATACAGTAGAGGCAACTCTTATTCGAACAAAAACCAGTGGCAATTCCCCAAAAAACCCAGGAAACACCCAGGTACATTCTGAATACATGCCTTAAACTTTCCTTAAACTAGCCCCAGCATTTCTGCATTGATTAATGGCCTATCAGATTAACAGCGGGGGTCCCTGGCAGTCCCATTCAAACTGAATTGGACTGCCAGGGATCCCTGCTGTGTTAATCCTATGGGTCGTTAGTCAATGCAGAAATGCCTTAAACGTGCCTCAAACTAACCCAGAACATACCCAGCACATACCCAGCACATACCCAGAATGTAACCCGGCTAGTTTACGGCAAATGTTAGAATAAACGTTGCCTCTACTGTATGTCATCTAATATATGATTTTCCCCTATAGGGATAGCTAAATCATATATTAGATGACATGGATGCCTGATTGTGTTGATTTAATTCATTTTTAATTCACGTTACACAATTCTTTGGTAATATATGTTTTAAGTAAATTCATTAAAAGTTATTTTTTATACTTAGTGGTGTGCAGTTTAGTGAATTCTTTTAGGAGCACAATTATTTTGTGTTTCCCTTCCCCTTTTTCTGATTCACTTTTCAGTTCACAGTTTGCACCCACAATTTGATTACCTGATTTATGTATTCATTTACACAATTATTCAATTAGTATGGTTCTGTGATCACTTCCTATCCCTTTCCTGTTGTTTCTCAGATTCTCCAAGCAAGCTGATTTTGTTCCACTCAAGGGTCTACCCAATTCCAGTACTTTGGCGGATATCTTTGTAAAACAAATTTTCCATATTCATGGCACCCCATGGTCTATTGTCTTGGATCGGGGTACTCAATTTGTTTCTAAATTCTGGCGGGCATTTTCCCAGAGGTTGGGCATTACCCTTCTTTTACCTCAGGCTACCACCCCCACAAACGGGGAGACTAAACGCATGAACCAGTCCCTTGAATAGTATTTGCGTTGTTTTTCTTCCGATTCTCAGGATAATTGGGCAGAGTTACTTCCTTGGGCAGAATTTGTGATTAACTCTCTAAAAAACGAGTCCACTCAAGAATCACCGTTTTTTTTAAACTACGGATTTCATCCTACACGTCTCCCCATGCATTCTCCCAGGTCTGGAGTTCCTGCAGCAGAAGGAGGAAGATTCAAACAGTTTTACAACAGTCCGTGCTAAGACAGAAGAGACAAGCAGATAGGCTTCGTCTGGAGGCCCATAAGTTCGTACCTGGAGATAAGGTCTGGCTTTCTTCTAAAAATATCAAACTGAATGCCCCCAACCCCTAAACTGTCTCCCAGGTTTCTGGGTCCTTTCTATATTCTGAGACAAATTAATCCTGTGGCCTATCAGCTTCGCTTGCATCCCTCTATGAAAATTTCACCCCTCTTCCATGTCTCACTGTTGAAACCGTATATCCAAGGCAAACGATTCGCTCATCCTTCTCTTCGGCCTCCTTCCCCCATTGTACCAGGACAACAGGTGTTTGAAATCCAGTCCATCATTGACTCTCGCATCTCCAGGGGCATACTCCATTTTTTGGTTCATTGGAAGGGATACGGACCTCAGGATTGTTCTTGGGTCTCCCATGCGGATCTTCACTGTAAGGATCCGCGCTGTGGCTACACCTGCTTCCAGCGCCTTCTTACCTTTGCTCTGTGTCGCCCAGGCTCCCCGGCGGCGTGCCTCGCTCCGTGCGGCCCCCTCCACGGCTGCTCCCACACTTCCGGATCGCGCGCGTCACCCCTACGGGCGTGTGTGGACCCATGCTGCAATTTGCTGGCGCCGGGCGCCTGACTCCGCCTCCTCTGATGTAGCGCATGCATCACGCTCTTCCCCACCCCTGCTCCATCAGGTCCGCCCCCCAGGCCCTTTTCTCCTATCAGGCCCTTCCCCAGGCTATTCCTCCGCACCTCCCCTTGCTCTGACAGGTCCCACCTGCCCAGGCAACTCTCCCCTATCAGGTCCTCCCTCAGGCCACTCCTCCGTCCCTCCCCTTGCTCCGATTGACCCCCGCCTCCCAGACACTTCTCCCCTATCATGTCCTCCCTCAGGCCACTCCTCTGTTCCTCCCCTTCCTCTGATAGGTCCCAGCCCCCTATTTAGTCTCCCCTCACCATTTCCTCTTTGCTCTGCATAGCTTCTGTACCTTGTTGCTGTCTGCTGTTGCCTGGCCCCTTTTGTCTTTCAATTCCTATTACTGTCCCTGGATATACAGTGGTGGCCTCCTTTATTCTCCTGCGGCCTTTTCCCCGCGAATCGCAGGCAAATCGCGGGCTGATGGGGGCCGTCTTCAGCCGTTTTGGGCACCTGCGGGCATTTCTATTGTTTAGCGCTAAGCGCTTTCATTGTCTAGCGCAGTGGTTCCCAACTCCAGTCCTCAAGGACCAGCAACAGTGCAGGTTTTAAGGATACCCCGGCTTGAGCACAGGTGGTTCAGTCACAATGATTGAGCCACCTGTGCTAATGAGAGGATTGCCCTAAAACCTGCACTGTTAGTGGTCCTTGAGGACTGGAGTTGGGAACCACTGGTCTAGCGCTATTAGCGTTATCAGCTGATTTCGGGCTGCGCGGAGACGGCCCGTGAGAGTCGGAAAACATCCCTGCATTTTTCCGGGTAAGTTGGAGGATAGGAGGGGCCTCAGCAGTACTGCTGACCTCCCTGGATATCGACCTTTGGCTTTGGACTTCTACTACGCTGCTCTCTGGAACCCTAGGATTTGGCTTTGGACATTACTACTCTGCAGACTTCTATGGCCCTTGGATATGGCTTACGGACACTATACTACGCTGCTCTCTCCATCCCACGACCATTGGCTTACGGACTTTACCTTTCTACGCTGGAGTTGGCAAGTACGGTACTCATTCTATTTTTGTTACTAGGACCACCTACGCTACTTCCACACTCCGGCCGTGCCCCTGTTTACTGCTAGGTGTGTGGTATTTGTCCTTTCCACCTCAGTCCCGGGGTCTCGTCTGGTTTGTGGGCAGGCCCAGCATTACATTATGCAGAGCCCATCAGACCCAGACACCCCTGAGGTGGAAGATACCCTAACCACTATCTCCAAACACTTTACCTTTTTGGACAATCAGGTTACCGCTCTTAACCAACAGGTTGCTACCTTAACCTCTCAGATTCCCCAGCTTAATGTCTCCACTTCTGTTATCCCTCCCACTGTCTCCCGTGAAGGAACAGGTTCTTTGGAGTTGCGTATCCCTACACCCAGTTAATACGCGGGGGACCCGCTTGGATGCCGTGGGTTTTTAAATCAGTGCGAGATACAATTCGAACTGTCACCCTCTCGCTTCCCCACGGATCGTACCAAGGTAGCTTATGTTTTTTCCCTCCTCACCGGGGACGCCTTGGCCTGGGCTTCACCAATCTGGGAGCTGAAACCTGAACTCACTTACAACTTCCCTAACTTTAAAAGAGAATTTCGTTTAGTCTTTGACACCCCTGGATGTAGTGATATGGCTGCTTCCTCCTTGTTCCACATTTCGCAGGGTCGGAGATCAGTGGCACGTTACGCTCTGGAGTTCCGGACTATCATGGATGAGACTGATTGGAACGATGGGGCACTTTCCGCGGCTTTCTGGCAGGGACTTTCGGAATCCTTAAAGGACGAGCTGGCGGCTCATGAAAGGCCATCCTCACTGGAGGCCCTAATCGCTTTGTGCATCAGAGTGGATCAAAGACTTCTGGATAGGTGGGTTGAACGTCAACGTCCTCGTACTTCTATTTCCTTGTCTTCTAATTCCAGGTCTCCTGCTCTTTTTCTACCAGCATTGGATGCTCCGGAACCCATGCAACTGGGCAGTTATCAACTTCCTTCTATGGAGCGACTACGTCGGAGAAACGAAGGTCTGTGCTTCTATTGTGGATCTCCTGGGCACATTCTGCCGCGTTGTCCCTTGAGGCCGGTAAATGCCAGCGCCCAGTGAGGTATGAGGGAATCTCACTGGGTACCATCTCTTCTTTTCCCTCTCCCGCACAGGGTCTTCCCAAATGCATCTCAAATGCATGTCCTCCTTAAGTATGCCAGCATCCAAACTCCCGCTCTGGCCTTCCTCGATCCTGGGTCCGGAGGGAATTTCATAAATCAGGCTTTTGCTATCCAGCACAACATTCCACTTTGGGTGAAGGCCTTTCCGGTCGGATTGGAGGCTATCGATGGTTGACCCCTGCAGCCAGCTTTTATTTCCTTGGAGACACTTCCTATTTAACTTTCTATGAATGATGGACATTTAGAACTCATTTCTTTTGATGATACTTTTCAACACCCGACCTTACACCTGCTGTATAAACCAAAGTTTCTGAATGTCTCTCTGCTATATCATCCTGGATGGCCCTCCGCCGCCTTAAACTCAACATGGCTAAAACAGAGCTCCTCATACTTCCTCCCAAACCTGGCCCTACTACCTCCTTCCACATTACTGTAGGAACTACAATCATTTACCCAGTAGCCCAAGCACGCTGCCTAGGGGTCACACTCGACTCCTCTCTCTCATTCGCCCCTCACATTCAAAACATTTCTAAAACCTGTCGCTTTTTCCTCCGCAATATAACAAAGATACGCCCTTCCCTCTGTTGCTCGACTTCTAAAACTCTGACTCAGGCCCTCATTCTCTCCCGTCTTGATTACTGTAACCTCCTGCTGTCCGGCCTTCCTGCCTCTCACCTGTCTCCCCTACAATCTATCCTAAACGCTGCTGCCAGAATCACTCTACTCTTTCCTAGATCTGTCTCAGCATCTCCCCTCATGAAATCCCTCTCCTGGCTTCCGATCAAATCCCGCATCTCACACTCCATTCTTCTCCTCACTTTTAAAGCTTTACACTCTTCTGCCCCTCCTTACATCTCAGCCCTAATTTCTCGTTATGCACCATCCAGACTCTTGCGTTCTTCTCAAGGATGTCTTCTTTCTACCCCCTATGTATCTAAAGCCCTCTCCCGCCTTAAACCTTTTTCACTGACTGCCCCACACCTCTGGAATGCCCTTCCCCTCAGTACCCGACCAGCACCCTCTCTATCCACCTTTAAGAACCAACTTAAGACACATTTGCTTAAAGATGCATATGAATAGCACTGTGGATATTCTGAACATATGATACATAAAGCTTGGCCCCCTGCAGACGCACTTACCAGAACTCCCTCCTACTGCCTCTGTACGTTCTCCCTACCTACCAATTAGACTGTAAGTTCCTCGGGGCAGGGACTCCTCTTCCTAAATGTTACTTTTATGTCTAAAGCACTTATTCCCATGATGTGTTATTTATATTATCTGTTATTTATTTGATTACCACGTGTATTACTACTGTGAAGCGCTATGTACATTAATGGCGCTATATAAATAAAGACATACAATACAATGTCATCCATTCCCCTTCGGTTCAAATCATCCTGGGCTTACCATGGCTGCAACTACACAATCCCATCATCGATTGGACTGCCGAGTTCCCCATTCAATGGAGATCCTCCCAGGTGGAATCGTCTTCTCCGTCCGCTGCGGTATTGGTCGTCTTGGAAACCTGTCCCCTGCAAGACGCCACTCAACCGGTCGTCTATTTGGAGTTCCTGTATGTCTTCAGTAAGGCCAAATCCGAAGAGCTTCCCCCTCATCGCACTTTCGACTGACCGATTGACTTAATTCCGGGTGCTCCTTTTCCTAAAGCCAGGTCATATCCATTGTCTATGCCTGAGACAGAGGCCATGTCCGAGTATATCACAGAAAACCTTCAAAAAGGCTTCATCCGGAAATCCACTTCTCTCGCCGGAGCAGGATTCTTTTTTGTAAAAAAGAAAGATGGGACGCTTCGCCCGTGCATCGATTTCCGTGGCCTAAACAAGATTACCATAAAAAATCGCTACCCTTTGCCTCTTATTCCGGAGCTCTTCGATAGGCTGCAAGGCGCGACGATTTTCTCTAAACTTGATCTACAGGGGGCTTATAACCTGATTCGCATCCGCAGTGGAGACCAGTGGAAGACCGCATTCAACATGCGCAGCGGGCACTATGAGTACCTGGTGATGCCGTTTGGGTTGTGCAATGCCCCTGCAGTCTTCCAAGACTTTATGAATGAGGTTTTTCATGATCTATTGAAATCTTTTGTGATTATCTATTTGGATGATATCCTTATTTTTTCCAAAACCCTCGAGGAACACATTCTCCATACCATGATGGTGCTCTCTCGTTTACGGGCCAACAAGCTCTACGCCAAGATGGAGAAGTGTGTCTTTCACCAATCCTCAACTACCTTCCTGGGATACATTTGTTATAAAAAATGGGCCGATCCTTCCTCTTGGCTATACAGTAGAGGCAACTCTTATTCGAACAAAAACCAGTGGCAATTCCCCAAAAAACCCAGGAAACACCCAGGTACATTCTGAATACATGCCTTAAACTTTCCTTAAACTAGCCCCAGCATTTCTGCATTGATTAATGGCCTATCAGATTAACAGCGGGGGTCCCTGGCAGTCCCATTCAAACTGAATTGGACTGCCAGGGATCCCTGCTGTGTTAATCCTATGGGTCGTTAGTCAATGCAGAAATGCCTTAAACGTGCCTCAAACTAGCCCAGAACATACCCAGCACATACCCAGCACATACCCAGAATGTAACCCGGCTAGTTTACGGCAAATGTTAGAATAAACGTTGCCTCTACTGTATGTCATCTAATATATGATTTTCCCCTATAGAGATAGCTAAATCATATATCAGATGACATGGATGCCTGATTGTGTTGATTTAATTCATTTTTAATTCACGTTACACAATTCTTTGGTAATATATGTTTTAAGTAAATTCATTAAAAGTTATTTTTTATACTTAGTGGTGTGCAGTTTAGTGAATTCTTTTAGGAGTACAATTATTTTGTGTTTCCCTTCCCCTTTTTCTGATTCACTTTTCAGTTCACAGTTTGCACCCACAATTTGATTACCTGATTTATGTATTCATTTACACAATTATTCAATTAGTATGGTTCTGTGATCACTTCCTATCCCTTTCCTGTTGTTTCTCAGATTCTCCAAGCAAGCTGATTTTGTTCCACTCAAGGGTCTACCCAATTCCAGTACTTTGGCGGATATCTTTGTAAAACAAATTTTCCATATTCATGGCACCCCATGGTCTATTGTCTTGGATCGGGGTACTCAATTTGTTTCTAAATTCTGGCGGGCATTTTCCCAGAGGTTGGGCATTACCCTTCTTTTACCTCAGGCTACCACCCCCACAAACGGGGAGACTAAACGCATGAACCAGTCCCTTGAATAGTATTTGCGTTGTTTTTCTTCCGATTCTCAGGATAATTGGGCAGAGTTACTTCCTTGGGCAGAATTTGTGATTAACTCTCTAAAAAACGAGTCCACTCAAGAATCACCGTTTTTTTAAAACTACGGATTTCATCCTACCCGTCTCCCCATGCATTCTCCCAGGTCTGGAGTTCCTGCAGCAGAAGGAGGAAGATTCAAACAGTTTTACAACAGTCCGTGCTAAGACAGAAGAGACAAGCAGATAGGCTTCGTCTGGAGGCCCATAAGTTCGTACCTGGAGATAAGGTCTGGCTTTCTTCTAAAAATATCAAACTGAATGCCCCCAACCCCTAAACTGTCTCCCAGGTTTCTGGGTCCTTTCTATATTCTGAGACAAATTAATCCTGTGGCCTATCAGCTTCGCTTGCATCCCTCTATGAAAATTTCACCCCTCTTCCATGTCTCACTGTTGAAACCGTATATCCAAGGCAAACGATTCGCTCATCCTTCTCTTCGGCCTCCTTCCCCCATTGTACCAGGACAACAGGTGTTTGAAATCCAGTCCATCATTGACTCTCGCATCTCCAGGGGCATACTCCATTTTTTGGTTCATTGGAAGGGATACGGACCTCAGGATTGTTCTTGGGTCTCCCATGCGGATCTTCACTGTAAGGATCCGCGCTGTGGCTACACCTGCTTCCAGCGCCTTCTTACCTTTGCTCTGTGTTGCCCAGGCTCCCCGGCGGCGTGCCTCGCTCCGTGCGGCCCCCTCCACGGATGCTCCCACACTTCCGGATCGCGCGCGTCACCCCTACGGGCGTGTGTGGACCCATGCTGCAATTTGCTGGCGCCGGGCGCCTGACTCCGCCTCCTCTGATGCAGCGCATGCATCACGCTCTTCCCCACCCCTGCTCCATCAGGTCCGCCCCCCAGGCCCTTTTCTCCTATCAGGCCCTTCCCCAGGCTATTCCTCCGCACCTCCCCTTGCTCTGACAGGTCCCACCTGCCCAGGCACCTCTCCCCTATCAGGTCCTCCCTCAGGCCACTCCTCCGTCCCTCCCCTTGCTCCGATTGACCCCCGCCTCCCAGACACTTCTCCCCTATCATGTCCTCCATCAGGCCACTCCTCTGTTCCTCCCCTTCCTCTGATAGGTCCCAGCCCCCTATTTAGTCTCCCCTCACCATTTCCTCTTTGCTCTGCATAGCTTCTGTACCTTGTTGCTGTCTGCTGTTGCCTGGCCCCTTTTGTCTTTCAATTCCTATTACTGTCCCTGGATATACAGTGGTGGCCTCCTTTATTCTCCTGCGACCTTTTCCCCGCGAATCGCAGGCAAATCGCGGGCTGATGGGGGCCGTCTTCAGCCGTTTTGGGCACCTGCGGGCATTTCTATTGTTTAGCGCTAAGCGCTTTCATTGTCTAGCGCAGTGGTTCCCAACTCCAGTCCTCAAGGACCAGCAACAGTGCAGGTTTTAAGGATACCCCGGCTTGAGCACAGGTGGTTCAGTCACAATGATTGAGCCACCTGTGCTAATGAGAGGATTGCCCTAAAACCTGCACTGTTAGTGGTCCTTGAGGACTGGAGTTGGGAACCACTGGTCTAGCGCTATTAGCGTTATCAGCTGATTTCGGGCTGCGCGGAGACGGCCCGTGAGAGTCGGAAAACATCCCTGCATTTTTCCGGGTAAGTTGGAGGATAGGAGGGGCCGCAGCAGTACTGCTGACCTCCCTGGATATCGACCTTTGGCTTTGGACTTCTACTACGCTGCTCTCTGGAACCCTAGGATTTGGCTTTGGACATTACTACTCTGCAGACTTCTATGGCCCTTGGACACGGCTTATGGACACTATACTACGCTGCTCTCTCCATTCCATGACCCAGGCTTACGGACAATCTACTTCACTGCTCTCTCCATCCCACGACCATTGGCTTACGGACTTTACCTTTCTACGCTGGAGTTGGCAAGTACGGTATTCATTCTATTTTTCTTTCCTGGACCACCTACGCTACTTCAACACTCCGGCCGTGCCCCCGTTTACTGCTAGGTGTGTGGTATTTGTCCTTTCCACCTCAGTCCCGGGGTCTCGTCTGGTTTGTGGGCATGCCGAGCATTACAGCATGTCAGGCAGTCTCTCTCAGACACAGAAAGGACAGAGGAGAGATGACAGATAGACACAGGCTGCTCATACTTATGCTATCCCGAATGGAATAAAGCTTCCAGGGCTACACACTGTGGACTTACCATTCTACAACCCTGAGACGGAGTGAGTGCCTTCTACAGACGTTGAGGACCTTCCTGTCTGGACAGATGACCACTGGTCCCCTACTTTCTCCTCTACATCGGGCGAAGAGTGATGTATCCAGCTGTCCCCCTGTGTGATAACCCCACTGATCCATTGCTTGATTGTTTTTATTTTGATGTACGCAGAACTTATTATCCTTTAGTAAAATTCACTTTTATAACTGTGTTACGCCGGTGCTGCCCGCAGACCAGACCCGTCCCCTGAGCTGAAGGGGGAAGTGGTAATACACGCACCCGCAGCAAAGGGAGCGTGTCCGGAGTGTGGTATGAAGCGTTGCCAGGCCAGGTGTAGTAAGGTAGACAATACTTGCCTGTACCGGTTGTAGAGATAGAGTGAAGGATGCCTCGCCGAAGTCAGGGAGTGGAGAGTGGAGATAGGTCATTGTTCAAGCCGTGTTCAAGGGGTTACCAGAGTGAGCGTTGTCCAAGGAGTGCCGAGATCGAGAGCCAGAGGGGGTAGTCGTACAACCCACTTCAGAACCTGTGAAAACACTGAGAGAATCCAGAAGTACTTCCATACAGAGACTATGTCGAGCAAAGACTGAGAGCAGAGAGGAGCTAGATAAAGCAGGAAGGTCCAATTAGGAATGGAGGCGGGACAGGAAGAGCTACAGGGAGACACTGCAGATTGGTGCAGGCATAACAGGCCAGGTGAGTCTTGTTGGTAACCTGAGTATGCCCGTGCAGAGTGCGGGGGCGGAGCCTGAGGTCCGGGGGACGGGAAGAAGAGTGTGCAGACGGAGCGTGCTCCGTAACTCGTGTACGCGCGTGAACAGAGCCAGTGGATGGTGCAGGTGTGCGTGCAGGTGTGCGTGGGTGCGCCCAGCGTTGAGCAGAGGAATCGCCGAGGGGAGTGATCCCGCGACGGCGGCAGGGGCGAGGAGCCGTGGAGGCCAGTAAGGCAGGATTGTTTTGTGTGTCCAGGGACTCCCTGAGGGAAGGGGGTGCTTTGTGTGGGGAGCGTGGAGAACGCCGATTCCTCACAGTACCACCCTCTTCAGGAACAGCCTCAGGACGATCCAAGAATGGTTTCTCTGGAAACTTTTTCCTGAAGGACTTAAGAAGGGCCGGGGCATGAATGTCCTTTGGATCTCTCTTCAGGGCCAAAGCCCTTCCACTGCACCAAGAACTGCAGCTGACCCCTGGATAGGCGAGAATCCAAAAGAGAGTGAACTTCATATTCCTCGTTATTTTGTACAGTAATGGGATCCGGTTTACGAGTCTGATCCGGAAAGAAGTGACTGGAGATAAATGGTTTTAAGAGGGACACATGAAAGACATTGGGAATCTTCATACTGGGTGGTAGTTGGAGCCGGAATGCCATGGGATTGATTTGTTTGCAAATAGGGAAGGGACCCAGGAACTTAGGTGCCAGTTTAGGAGATGGTACCTTGAGGTGGATATTCTCAGATTAGAGCCATACCAAATCCCCTGGTTTGTAACTGGGCGCCGAACGACGACGACGATCGGCCTGTAGTTTCGATCTGCGGGAGGAGTTGAGAAGGGTAGACTGAATCCTGGACCATGCGGTTTGGAGGGAAGAAATGCGTTCATCTACAGCTGGTACTCCAGAAGGGATGTTGGGGATGGGATGACAGGGAGGATGGAACCCATAATTTATAAAGAAGGGCGACTCCCGGGTGGACTCATTTTTGGCAGAATTGATGGTATACTCTGCCCAAGAGAGGAGTTGAGCACAATCATCCTGGAAATCGGATATGAAACATCTCAGGTACTTCTCCAGGGATTGATTGATTCTCTCCGTTTGAATCTCCGGACTGAGGATGATAGGCGGAAGAGAAAGAAGAAGAGATGCCCAATCTCTTCGTGAAAGCTCTCCAAAATTTGGATACGAACTGAGAACCTCTGTCAGAAACAATGGACGAAGGGATTCCATGAATCCGGAAAATCTGCTCCGTAAAGATATCAGCAAGGGCGGGGGAGGTGGGTAATCCTTTAAGTGGAATGAAATGGGACATCTTCGAGAACCTGTCCACAACCACCAAGATAGTGTTCATTCCTCTGGACCTGGGCAACTCCACGATGAAGTCCATCGAAATGTGGGACCAGGGGCGGTCGGGAACTGGAAGGGGTAACAGAAAACCCTGAGGCTTTTGACGGAGAGTCTTGCTTTGAGCGCACGTGGGGCAGGTGTGGGTAAACTCCAGAATATCTTGAGACATCCTTGGCCACCAGAAATTCCGACGAATGAGATCAGTAGTCTTCTTAAAACCTGGATGACCTGAAGATTTAGAGGAGTGACCCCAAGACAGGACCTCTGGAACAAATTTGGAAGGTACAAAGAGTTTGTTGTCGGGAATGACCAAGGCCTTGGGAATGTGTCTCTGGGAGTGCAAAATCTTGTCAAGATTCTTGAAAGAAGACGTGGCGAGAATCCTCTCATGCGGAAGGATAGTCTCCAAAGATTCCTCTGGCCTCTCTTCAGAAGAATGTATACGGGAGAGTGCGTCTGCCTTTACGGTCTTGGTCCCGGGGATATAGGAAAGGTGAAAATCGAATCGAGAAAAAAAAGAGCCCATCGAGCCTGTCGTGGACCAAGGCGTCGAGCGTTCTCTATGTAAAGAAGATTCTTGTGGTCCGTGAGAATAGTAAACGGCTCTTTTGACCCCTCCAGCAGGTGTCTCCACTCTTGAAGAGCCATCTTCATGGCCAGAAGTTCCCTGTTACCCACGTCATAGTTCCTCTCGGCAGACGAGAATTTCTTGGAAAAATATGCACACGGATGTAACTTATCTTGGGGCGTGGGTCTCTGAGAAAGAACGGTACCAGCGCCGCAATCAGAAGCGTCGACCTCCAGGACGAAGGGAAGTTCAATGTTGAGATGACGGAGAATAGGTGCGGATATAAAGGCCTCCTTGAGTGTCTCGATGGCGGAGATGGCCTCAGATGACCAAGCAGAAGGATGAGCTCCTTTTTTGGTGAGCGCAGTAAGGGGTGCCACAATGGTGGAAAAACTCCGTATAAACTTACGATAATAATTAGCGAACCCTAAAAAAACGTTGTATGGCCTTGAGAGAGTTGGGTCTTGGCCATTCAGTGACTGCTTGAAGTTTACCGGAGTCCATCATAAAGCCCTCATCGGAAATGATGTACCCCAGGAACGGAGTAGAGGTCTGATGAAAGGTGCACTTCTCCAGTTTGGCGTACAAATGGTGTTCACGGAGACGGGAAAGGACGTAGGAGCTGTGGCGTATATGGTCCTGGAGATCTTTGGAAAAAATCAGGATATCATCCAAGTATACAATAACAAAAATATTGAGTACCTTACGAAAGACGTCAGTGATGAAATCCTGGAAGGCAGCGGGAGCATTACATAAGCCGAAAGGCATTACCAGATATTCGTAGTGTCCACTACGCGTGTTGAAGGCCATCTTCCATTCATCCCCCTTCCTGATGCGCACAAAGTTATAGGCACCACGTAGATCCAACTTGGAAAAAATCTTGGCCCCCTGTAATTTATCGAACAGTTCGGTAATAAGGGGAAGGGGGTAACGATTTTTAATAGTTATGTGGTTTAAACCCCTGTAGTCGATGCAAGGCCTCAACGACCCATCCTTTTTCTTGATGAAGAAAAACCCAGCCCCTGCTGGGGAATTGGAGTGACGAATAAAGCCTTTCTTGAGATTCTCCTGGATATATTCATCCATCTGGTAACGAGAAGGGGTAGCTCTTTGACTTGGGTAGGGAGTAACCTGGAACTAGGTCGATCGGACAATCGTATGTCCTGTGTGGCGGCAAGAGGTCTGACTGTACCTTATTGAAAACGTCCCGGAATTGATGGTAAACGGAAGTTAGAATAACCTCAGGAACAGAGGTATTGGCCAGCAGTTGTTGAGTCTCGCCTGACCTCGGCCTCCAGGAAATGGGAGCAGAGGAAGTCCAGTCAATAAGAGGATTGTTAAGCTGTAGCCAAGGAAGACCTAGGGTGATGGGTATACCAGGAGCGTGAATGGCATCGAGAACTAAGATCTCCTTGTGCAGATGTGAGGACAGAAGCAAGGGAGCCGTCTCTAAGGAGATGTGGGCCGGGGTAAGAGGACGACCATCGATATCGACGAGTGAGATGGGAACCTTCTTTCTCACGAGTGGTATGCGGTTTAACCTGGCGAATTCAAGATCCACGAAGTTTCCTCCAGCTCCTGAGTCAATGAAAGCGGCTTTAGAAGTCTTGAACTTATCGCCTGAAAGGGAGACTGGAAATGTAAGTTTCTTAGGGAGTTCACCTTTAGAAAGGGGACGTGGAGACATTACACCCTTAGAGAGCCCCTCTGTACTCACTGGGTGTTCCCGTTTCCCGGACGCAGTGGACACTCCCGAACCAGATGTTCCATGGATCCGCAATAGAAACACAATCTCCCGGCGTGGCGGAACTGCCGTAACGGTATGCGGATGCGTTGTACCCCCAATTGCATTGGCTCTGGCAACTCCAGTGCAGGACGAAGAGATATGGTAGCACTTGGGGGAGCAGGAGTGTTGCTGGGAGTACTGGAGAACGGAACTTGAAAGTTATGGAAGCGAGTGCGCTGATGCTCAGAGCGGCGTACCTGGATACGTTGATCCACTCGGACAGCCAAATCAATGAGGACCTCCAATTGATCCGGCCTAGATTGGCGAGAGAGTTCATCCTTGATGGGATCTGCCAGGCCTTGCCAGAATACGGAGACGAGAGCCTCTTGTCCCCAGTTAGTCTCGACTGCTAGAGTCCGGAATTCCACAGCATACTGTGTCACCATTCACCGTCCCTGAGTGATCTGGAAGAGAGAAACAGATGCCATCTCCAGACGAGCGGGAGAATCGAATACTCATTGAAACTCGGCTTTAAATTCCGGGTAATCTTGGGTAAGGTCAGAACGTCGCTCCCAAACTGGGGAAGCCCAAGCCAGGGCGCTGCCAGTGAGGAGGTTATAAATGTAGGCTACCTTCTTGCGATCAGTATTGTAGAGATGGGGGACCATTTCAAACTGCACCTCACACTGGTTTAGGAAACCACTACAAACTTGCGGTTCACCTGCATAAGGCTTGGGGGGAGGAATCCTTACATCTGAGCTGCTAACTGCGCTTGCGGAGTGGGGGCTTACATCTGGCGGGGTCGCGTCGGTACCCTGTCTGAGAGTTCTGCGACCTGGCGTATAAGTGCCACAATTTGAATCGCCATGGCCTGGTTTTGCTGAAGCAGATTGGAGAGAAACTGTTGAAGTTCGGTCTGATCTGCGTCTTGTGGGCTCGACATAATGTTACGCCGGTGCTGCCCGCAGACCAGACCCATCCCCTGAGCTGAAGGGGGAAGTGGTAATACATGCACCCGCAGCAAAGGGAGCGTGTCCGGAGTGTGGTATGAAGCGTTGCCAGGCCAGATGTAGTAAGGTAGACAATACTTGCCGGTACCGGTTGTAGAGATAGAGTGAAGGATGCCTCGCCAAAGTCAGGGAGTGGAGAGTGGAGATAGGTCGTTGTCCAAGCCGTGTTCAAGGGGTTACCAGAGGGAGCGTTGTCCAAGGAGTGCCGAGATCGAGAACCAGAGGGGGTAGTCGTACAAGCCGCGTCAGAACCTGTGAAAACACTGAGAGAATCCAGAAGTACTTCCATACAGAGACTATGTCGAGCAAAGACTGAGAGCAAAAAGGAGCTAGATAAAGCAGGAAGGTCCAATTAGGAACGGAGGCGGGACAGGAAGAGCTACAGGGAGACTTTGCAGATTGGTGCAGGCATAACAGGCCAGGTGAGTCTTGTTGGTAACCTGAGTATGCCCGTGCAGAGTGCAGGGGCGGAGCCTGAGGTCCGGGGGACGGGAAGAAGAGTGTGCAGACTGAGCGTGCTCCGTAACTCGTGTACGCGCGTGAACCGAGCCAGTGGATGGTGCAGGTGTGCGTGCAGGTGTGCGTGGGCGCGCCCGGCGCTGAGCAGAGGAATCGCCGAGGGGAGTGATCCCGCGACGGCGGCAGGGGCGAGGAGCCGTGGAGGCCGGTAAGGCAGGTTTGTTTTGTGTGTCCAGGGACTCCCTGCGGGAAGGGGGTGCTTTGTGTGGGGAGCGTGGAGAACGCCGATTCCTGACAAACTGTTCTTCACTATATGCGTTTTGCTCCTTGAACTCTTGTTTTTTCTCCAGTTCTAGGGGTGTCGAGCCACCCCCCTAGAAAGGCTGCAGATGCATTATTAGTGATACATACACCTACAAGGTCTACAATATTGTTTATTTCACATTGAATTGCTTTTGTGTGTCACACCTTGCATTAGCTGCGCACTTCCAATTTTTTTTTTTTGTATTTTCAACCAGAAGGTGCGTCTGAATAAATCCGAAGTTCTTTTTGTACCCGGATGACCAGTGGACTTAGCGGAGTGACCCCATTCAAGGATTTTCTTGCGGAACTGTGGTGCAGCATACAAGCAACCCTCCAGCACCTCCAAACCCTTTGGAATGTAAAACTGAGAAGCCAGGATCTTGTCCAGTACATTAAGGAATTAGCTGAAATTATATATTTAGATGGTAGGATGGTCTCAGAGATGTCCTCTGACTTGTCTTCACATATGAATTGATGAGATAAAGCATCAGCCTTAAGGTTCTTGGTTCCAGGAATGTAGGAAACAATGTAATTAAATCTTGAAAAAAAAGAGCCCAACGAGCCTGACGAGAGCCAAGGCGACGAGCGCTTTCAATGTACAATAAGTTTTTATGATCCGTGAGGATTGAGATGGGGTTCTTGGTAACCTCCAAAAGGTGTCTCCACTCTTGAATAGCAAATTTAATATCTAAGAGTTCTCGGTTGTCAACATCGTAGTTTTATTCAGCAGTGGAAAAGTTTTGGAAAAGAACCCGCAAGTGTGTGTAGTCTATCTTGGGGAGTTTGTCTCTGTGATAGGATGACTCCTGCCCCAATGTCTGAGGCATCTACCTCCAGAGGGAAGGGAAGTTTAGGGTCAGGATGGCATAGAATGGGAGCGGAAACAAATGCTTTCTTGAGAGAATCAAAGGCCTGAAGTGCTTCAGAGGACCAGGAAGAAGTATCGCCCCTTTCTTCATGAGAGCAGAAATAGGGGCAACAGTAGAAGAGAAGTTACGGATAAACTTACAATAATAATTGGCAAACCCCAAGAATCGTTGAATCGCCTTCAGTGAAGTTGGTTGTGGCCAATCCAAAACTGCCTTGAGTTTATTGGGGTCCATGGAGAAACCGGCGTCAGAAATTATATATCCTAGGTAGGAAGTGGATGTTTGGTGGAACATACATTTCGCCATCTTGGTGTAGAGACGATTCTCACAAAGGCAAGGCAGGACCAGTTTGGTATGTTGGATGTGTTCAGTGAAAGATTTAGAAAACATTAGAATATCATCAAGATAGACAATGACGAAGACATTGAGAACATCCCGATAAATCTGGTTCACGAATTCCTGAAAAGAAGCAGGCACATTACATAATCCACAAGGTATAACTAAATATTCATAGTGACCATCTCATGTATTAAACGCGGTCTTACACTCATCCCCTTGACGTATACGTATCAAATTGTAGGCACCTCGAAGATTGAGTTTGAAAAAAATAGAACCCTGCGAACGGTCAAAAAGTTCTGAGATAAGTGGCATGGGGTACAGGTTCTTTAAAGTAATTTTATTAAGGCCTCTGTAGTCTATGCATGGGCGGAGTGAGCCATCCTTCTTCTTAACAAAAAAGAAACCAGCCCCAGCTGGGAAAGAGGAATTTCTAATGAAGCCTTTTTTAAAATTCTCTTGAATGTATTGTGACAAACGCCCCTCTTTTGTAGCGCTGACGTCTGTCTGGGTTCTTCCCGACACAGTCTTCTAGGGTTAATTATACAACAAACAGGAACATGCAATGTATTACGTTGCTTAACTCAGGCTTCTGCCTGCTTTATTTTCATCCAAGTAAGGTACTGCAGCTTTAACATGTGTAGGTTAGAGGTACTCAGATACTTTCATTCAGCAGTTCACACATTTCAGTGTTACAGTATTTCCCACACTGTTATTTTTAAGAAATAAAACCAAAATCATATAAACAAAATCCTATCCCTTTCAGGTATCTAACTACACATCAGAATCAGTCTCTCTAACAGCTGCTGGCCAACTAAACTTGTTCCCCAGCTTAAAACAATGCTCTCTCATTTAGGGTCACAAGATACAGCACAGTCTTTTAGCAACAGCAATAACCACTTGTTTTGTCTTATCTGTTCGTGGTGTCCAGGCAAATCCTCTGGTACTGTGATACTTGGAGGGGCCGTCCACCCCGAAACTGGAAACAGGAGAGCAGCGATACCCCCAGCCTCCAGGCTCTAAGGAGAGAGAGAGTGAAATGCAAAACCTCTCTGCTCTAAATACCTGTGCATGTGATTAGAAGAGCAGGTGAGGGAGAACTAGAGCCATTGTAATCTGTGGTCTGGATTTTCCATCCAGCTGCCTGAGTTAATGGGAAGCTGTGGAACGGAACATTTTTAACTATTCCTGCACTTTCTGACCTAAAATGGGGCAGAAAGCTGCCTAACATCTTTGGACTATGTCACAGTATACCGACATTGCCTTGGTCTCGGGAATGGATAACGGATAAGATCTTGACATGGGCAGGACAGCTCTGGGCAAGAGATTGATAGGGCAATCAAAGAGACGATGAGGAGGAAGAATTTCAGAACGAACTTTATCAAAGACATCAAGGAAGTCAGTTAACAACTCTGGAAGGGTAGGTTTGTCTGATTTAGGGATGTCTAGCCCGCAGATATGTTGAACCAGAGTAACACAGAGGTCGGTACATAGGAGACCCCATTGAAGGGGTGTCTTGTCAGTCCAGTCTAAATGGGGATTATGGCGTTGGAGCCAAGGGAGGCCCAAAATTACCTGCAAAGAAGGTGAGTGGATTACGTCCAAAGTTATCCTCTCCTTGTGAACATCCTTAGTAGACAGATAAAGTGGATGTGTCTCCAGTGTGATAAATGCTGGCTGGAGAGGACGTCCATCAATGGCCTCCAGTCCAACAGGCACGGATTTCTCCCCCAGAGGGATCTTGTTCTTTAAGGCAAAGTCCTGGTCCACAAAGTTTCCTCCAGACCCAGAGTCGATGAAAGCATTGGCGGGAGGTTAGGAAACAGGGCCCTCAAGGAAGACTGGAAGCAAAATCTGAGTTGGCAGGCTTTCTGTAATAGAAGAGGTAGCAGAAATGGTACCCAATGAGATTCTCTTATACCTCATTGGGTGTTGGCGTTTCCCGGCTTTGTGGGACAGTGAAGAACCAGATGACCAGGCAACCCACAGTGCAGCCAAAGACCTCAATTCCTCCGGCGTTGTTTCTCAGAAGAAGAGATTTGGTGACTTCCTAGCTGCATATGTTCTGGAACATCAAAGGTGGGGGAAACAACAGGAGAAAGACTGCGGATGGGAGCATAAGCAAGATGAGAACGTGGACGATGACGTTCAGCCCTCCTCTCCTGAAGGCGCTGATCTACTCTAATACATACGGCAATAAGTTCCTCCAGGTTGGTCGGTCGTTCTTGGGTGGCCAATTCATTCTTAAGGGGTTTAGGCAGACCCTGCATGAAGGCTGCTGATAAGGATTCATCATTCCATCCTGTCTCCGCGGCAATGGTCCGGAACTCAAGGGCATATCTTGCGACCGATCTATGATCCTGTGAAATATAAAACAGGGAAGATGCTGCAGTAACCTTCCGGCCTGGGATGTCAAAGACTGTCTAAATTCTTTCTTGAAGCTTGCGAAATCCTGCGTGAGCTCCAGATTCTGCTCCCAGATGGGAGATGTCCATGCCAGGGTGTCACCGGTCAGCAATAATGTATGCCACCTTGGATCTATCAGAAGAGAAACGTGAAGGGGTTAACTGAAATTGTATATCACAATGATTAAGGAAACCTCTACAGCCATGGGGGTCAACCGCATAACGATTGGGGGTAGGAAGTCTAGGTTAAAGAAGTGGGGAAACTTCTGAGGCAGCACAAGAGAAGGTTGCAGGTCTAATTAATCAGTACTGAGATTGTCGTGAAGAAATGGTTGCAACACTTTAAGTTAAGGAATCAATCTAATTTTCAAAATACTGGAAGTGCTCAGCGATTGAGACTGGAGCCTGGCCAACCTCAGGGAGTCCATGTTAGTTTGGCTGAGCATACTGTAATGTAACCCTTGCCCTCACTACGAACAAGGTGGGACCCCGGTACTGAGGTTGGAAGGTACAAAACTGTGCACCCACAGCAGCGGCTGCACGCCTGGAGGGTTGATAGTCAGAGTAGCCGGGTCTGAGATGAAGAGATTGGGTTAGTCCAGATACTTGCTGGAATCCATGGCAGAGCAAGGAGAATGGTCAGTGTCTGTTGTGCCGAAGTGTGGGGTTGGAGACGGGAGAAAAAGACGGGAGAGTGGTAGCATGTCCAAGAGCCATGGTCAGGGTTGGAGAGGTGCAGGTAGTCAGGGGCAATCCGGAGTCGTTATCCAGAGAGGGTCCAATATCCAAGCCGGGGTCGTTATCCAGAGAGGTTCCAATAGTCAAGCCGTTTCGGCACACAAGAAAGCAACTAGAGAGAAACAGCTAGGCACATGGCAAGGCAAAACAGAACGCATGAACACAAGAAAACACATGTTATGCTCAGCAATGAGCAAG
This sequence comes from Ascaphus truei, assembly GCF_040206685.1. Classification (NCBI taxonomy): domain Eukaryota; kingdom Metazoa; phylum Chordata; class Amphibia; order Anura; family Ascaphidae; genus Ascaphus; species Ascaphus truei. Next base: position 96,771,417 of record NC_134485.1, on the reverse strand, counting down.
TGAAAGTCTTTTAAAGGAAACAGGAACCAATGAGGCAGGGGGCTGAGCAGAGGCACGGCCTCTGCGGAGGCAGGGATAGGCTGCAGGAGACAAGTGGGCACTTAGAACTGTTGACACGCAGCTGGGGAGCGCTGCACACCATTATGTGTGCACGCTATGCGTGACAGATGTGTGATGCGACCAGGGGGCGGAGCCAAGATCCATGGTATGTAGTGAAGAACTGTGGGTGCGCGTGCGCTCTCTAAACAGAGCATGGAGGCGTGCTGCAGCAGATAAGGAGGGAATACGCCGCGGAGGACATTTTCCCCGATTCCTTACAAAAACAGTGAGAGAGCATGTGCACAAAACGCCATCTTGCCACTCACTATTCAAAAACCCCCACCGGCTCAATGCCACTAAGTCTGGGCTAGGTTACAGGGACCCTTTGAACTGAGGATATCGGTGCTCGATAGTTACGAGGTACGGTGCGATTGTAAATATATAATATTGTCTCTTTCTTTACAGACCAAGATGTCCAAGAAGCTCCTTCCATTGCGAAGAAGAAAAAGGCAAGATTGTAAATTTGGAAGAAGAGGCGACGTTGTATTTTTAGATTATGTATCTTTGTTATCTTGAAAAAATAAAAAAATGTTATTCTTTACTTATAATTTTTTGGTGTGTTCATTTTTTACTGTTGCACACTTACAATAGTACAGGTACTACACCGTACTGTACATAAAGTTGTAAAGGCATTTAAAATATATATAAATATCTGACATACAGTACAGTACAGTATACAGTATATCAATCTTGAAATTAAGTTGATAAAATACAAAAGAGAATGTGTACGGAATTTATGCTTCCACATGCAGGTGCACAAACTAACTGGATGAGAACATTGTTGACCATTTAAAAATGTATTCATTGTGACACCTTGAGGATCTAGAAAAGTGTTATCATTATTATTTAAAAATTAACTAGAGTTCCAGCACTCGCTGACAAAGAGAAAAAATGATCAAAACTGGATAAATGCCAAAAAAGTAAATGCTTAAATAGTACAATAAAAAATAAAGTACTGATGTAGTTTAAACTTAGTATATCTAAATACTGTTAATCTTTGACATACAGTACACTATAAAAAATCTTTAAAATTCAGTATATACTGTAATGTAAAGTTCTAAATGCATTTAAATATATAAAAATGTCTCATTGAGATACTGTACAATATACTACAGTAACAACCTACAGTATAGCACATAAACTGTGTTTTACTATATACAGTACTGTAGATACACAAAGAGCAGTACTATTGTACAACAGATATCTAGCGACTCTGTGAGGAAATGCACTGTACTGTATCTTACTGTGCAGTAATGAAATGAATTCGCTTTTAGTGCTTAAATAAACTTACAGTACAGTATGAACAGTACACTCTACTATAAAATCTAAAATGTAAAAGTTGTTTATACTATTTATATACACTACCAGCAGTACTGTACTACTGTATGGAACATTTGGGGAGCAGTGATCATGACATGGTCTCTTTGGAAATAAATTATCAAAAAACAGATTACTTGGGTTCAACAAAGACCTTAAATTTTAGAAAGGCAGATTTTAATCAATTGAGGTCTAATCTACAAGTAATACACTGGTATTATGTTTTTGCAGGGAAAAATTTAGAAGATAAATGGGCAGTCTTTAAAACATTGTTAGAAAAGCAAACTTATCAGTGTATACCCTTGCGTAATATGTATTAAAGAAATAAGTTAAAACCAATGTGGCTAAATAAACAGGTAGGGGAGGAAATAGACAAGAAAAGGAAGGTGTTTAGATTCTTTAAGTCAGAAGGGACGGAGACATCATATCAGAATTGTAAGGAATGCAACAAAAATTGCAAAAGGGCAATCAAATTAGCAAAAATGGATAAGGAAAAAGGATTGCAATAGAAAGTAAGGTCAACCCTAAAATATTCTTTAAGTACCTTAATAACAAAAAAATGAAAAATGAAAATATAGGACCCTTTCAGTGTGAGATGGGTAGGCAGATTATTGGAGATAAGGAAAAAACAGAGTATTAAACAAATTCTTTGCCTCTGTGTTTACCAGGGAAGAATCAAGTTCAATAGTAGTGCCGCAGGAGGAAGCCACAACCTCCATATTAATGAACAATTGGTTAACTGAGGAAGAAGTTCATAAGCGGATTGAAAAAAAATTAAAGTAAACAAGGCACCTGGCCTCAATGGCATACATCCAAGAGTTCACAAGGACTTAAGCTCAGTAATAGCCAAACCATTATATTTAATATTCAAGGACTCCATTTCCACAGGCTCTGTACAAGATTGGCGTAAAGCTGATGTGGTGCCTATATTTAAAAATGAGCTAGATCACAACCGGGGAATTACAGACATGTATGCCTGACTTCAGTAGTGGGGAAACTACTTGAAGGTTTAATACGGGATAATATTCAGGAATATCTAATGGAAAACAAAATTATTAGTAATACTCAGCATGGATTTATGAAGGATAGATCATGCCAAACTAACCCTATTTGTTTCTTGGAGGTAAGTAGGAATTTAGACCAGGGTAATGCAGTTGATGTGGTCTACTTAGATTTTGCAAAGGCTTTTGATATGGTTTCACACAAGAGGTTGGTGTACAAAATAAAGAAAGTTGGACTCAGTAATAATATATGCACCTGGATTGAAAACTGGTTAAAGGACAGACAACAGAGGGTTGTCATAAATGGCACTTTTTCAGGTTGGGCTAAAGTCGTGAGTGGAGTACCTCAGGGATTGGTAATGGGACCCCTGCTTTTCAACTTGTTTATTAATGACCTGGAGGTTGGCATCGAGAGCAAAGTCTCCATCTTTGCTGATGATACTAAATTGTGTAAGGTAATAGAATCAGAGCAGGATGTAATTTCTCTTCAGAAGTACTTGGAGAGACTGGAAACGTGGGCAGGTAAATGGCAGATGAGTTTTAATACAGATAAATGTAAGGTTATGCATTTGGGATGCAAGAATAAAAAGGTGAATTACAAATTAAATGGGGATAAATTGGGGGCATCCTTGATGGAGAAGGATTTAGGAGTGCTTGTAGACAGCAGGCTTAGCAATAGAGCCCAAAGTCATGCAGTACAGTAGCTGCAAAGGCAAACAAGATCTTATCTTGCATCAAACGGGCAATGGATGGAAGGGAAGAAAACATAATTATGCCCCTTTACAAAGCATTAGTAAGACCACACCTTGAATATTGAGTACAATTGTGGGCACCAATCCTACGAAAAGACATTATGGAACTAGGGAGAGTGCAGAGAAGAGCCACCAAATGAATAAAGGGGATGGACAATCTAACTTATGAGAAGAGACTAGATAAATTAGATTTAATTACATTAGAAAAGAGGCGTCTAAGAGGGGATATGTGTCAGGAATCGGCGTCCTCCTCGCTCCCCACACAGAGCACTCTCTCCCCTCAGGGAGTCCCTGGACACACAAAACAATCCAGCCTTACCGACCTCTGCAGCTCCCCACCCCTGTCGCCATCGCGGGATCACTCCCCTTGGCGATTCCTCTGCTCAGCGCCGGGCGCGCCCATGCCCTCCCGCACGCACCCCTGCACCATCCACTGGCTCGGTCCATAGCGCGTACACGCGTTACGGAGCACGCTCATTCTGCACACTCTTCTTCCCGTCCCCCGGACCTCAGGCTCCGGCCCCTCACACCACACGAGCATACTCAGGTTACCAACAAGACTCACCTGGACTGTTATGCCTGCACCAATCTACAGTGTCTCCCTGTAGCTCTTCCTGTCCCGCCTCCGTTCCTAATTGGACCTTCCTGCTTTATCTATCTCCTCTCTGCTCTCAGTCTTTGCTCGACAGAGTCTCTGTATGGAAGTACTTCTGGATTATCTCAGTGTTTTCACAGGTTCTGACGCGGCTTGTACGACTACCCCCTCTGGCTCTCGATCTCGGCACTCCTTGGACAATGCTCACTCTGGTAACCCCTTGAACATGGCTTGGACTACGACATATCTCCGCTCTCCACTCCCTGACCTCGGCAACGCATTCGTCACTCTATCTCTACAACCGGTACGGCAAGTATTGTTTACCTTACTACACCTGGCCTGGCAACACTTTATACCACACTCCGGACACGCTCCCTTTGCTGCGGGTGTGTGTATTACCACTTCCCCCTTCAGCTCAGGGGACGGGTCTGGTCTGCGGGCAGCACCGGCGTAACAATATAATATCTTTATACAAATATATTCGGGGACAATACAAGGAGCTTTCAAAAGATCTATTCATCCCAAGGGCAGTACAAAGGACTCGGGGCATCCCTAAAGGTTGGAGGAAAGGAGATTTCACAGGCAACAAAGGAAAGTGTTCTTTCCAGTAAGGGAAGTTAAAATGTGGAATTCATTACCCATGGAGACTGTGATGGCAGATACAGAAAGATTTGTTCAAAAAACGTTAGACATCTTTATAGATAGCAACACACAATAAAATCCTGCCGCAAATTATCAAAGAGAATACCAGTCCTTCCTTCAGAAACAAAGAGGAGGGTAGAAAAATGGAATCCAGGACAGTCCTGTTCACACTGTTCTTTTTTTGTTTATGGAAGATTCTCTTGTTCCAAATCTCTAATCCTGATGTTCTGCAGAGAAAAAATACAAAAAACAAAGAACCATTGCGCAGTACTCTCTGAGAAATGGAAACCTCTCCCCAGCCACTAGCTACTTACAGCAAGGCTGTAGGGAATGGACTTTGATGTGTATATTTATCTTGGGAGTTCACTGCAAAGCACACTGGATCACTCTGCACCACGCTCTGTCCTCTGGTATCTATTCTGGCAATCAAATTTTGAGTGCCAAGTGGATATAGAAGACAAACATGGTTCAAATACCGCTGATATAAAATGTATTTAAAAAACACACACCAAAACACCACAAGGTGTCACACTCACATTTGAAATGTGATGGTAAAACCATCTTCAACGCGCCATCCACTGCCTGTAGGTTTAAAGCTGCATACACTAATAGCTGGGGTTGAATCCCTTCTTCCCTCCTTCTTGCGGCCGCGACTCCAATAAGATCCTTTTCCCGATGGTATACTACTATGCTTCTGCCCTCTCCCTACATGCACGGGGTGACGTCACCAACAAGCTCCACCCTATGCATTTCGCAACTATCGCGTTACTTCGTCAGGGGTGTCACAGCGGCAACTGGTCCCGTAGTGAAGGTGTTAATAACAACGTAACTAAGGATTTGCCCCAAACTTCGGAATTCATTAGCCCTGGTGACACTTGAACGAATTCTAATGAATCTCTATGAAATTCTTTGAGGTGGCTGAGTTATTAGATCGGCAACTTGCGATTTGGCCATGGGACCTTTAAATCAAGACTACATTTATTGCGCTTGCAGGCAAAGGACAATTTACTTTGTTCACAAGAAAAAAATATTTAGTGAGTGTGGTCCCAAAAACCTTGTAATGTCCCAAAGTGTGTATAAAAGTCCCTCTGCAGCTCCTCACTTTCCCGTGATCAGCGGGGCAAACAACTGAATATATATACACATATAGTGGAGCGCAAAAAAGAAAAGAAACACACTATTAGTATAAAATTAAAAGTTATTAATATTTATTGTACGTATAAAATGTAGAACTAACATAAAAATTGGATCACAATGAATCCAGAAATCACTATGGGAGCTCAAAGGAGGGGTAGAAAGGATCGTTTGTACATCACAATGGCTGGGTCCCAAAATGAAAGATATTCCGGTGGATAAGTTGTTCCTGCTCAAAATTCAAACCGCATCACCTCGCGCTCAAACACCACAGGGAAGTAAAAACACAGCTGCCCGGAGGAACGTAATGACGCTTCCTCTCTGCTGCGTCTGACATCACCTCTACGCATTTCACGTCATACGACGCTTCATCAGGAGGTGCGTTCTTCGGTGGGATCAAGAGTGAACACAAAGTTCAGCGTTACATGCATAAGCTTCAAAAGCAAATCAATAGCGGGTAAGATCATAGTGTGCACATTGTATACTATTCTCTCTCCTGCTCAATTATAAGCCATTTAGATTCCACTAGAGGGCTAATTTACTTTCATGGGCAGAAATTAAGTTTTTTGGGGCATAAAGGGAGAAAAATAGAGCTCTGTAGCCAATATACAAGTGTAAAATATGCCCATTCTCTTGTGTATATAGTACATACAAAGATCTGTTCGAAAGAAATATAACAATAAATGTCTGGCTATGATCGTAGTGTATAATTCGAATTTACTGCACAAATTCAAATATGGAACCAAACATCAGTAGCTATACATAACTGGGGTGTTTTTAGCGGTGCCAAAAAAAAACTGTGATTAGTGTTTCTAAATATTTACCTATTGGTGCCTTTAACAATTTGCATTGTGCATTAAGCACTGTTCCAGCAGCATACTTATGCCGAACGTGCTATGTCCAACATATATCATTTCTCATTTTTTGAACCACGTGCCCCTATGCTCTTATAGAGGGCATTATTTTTATCTTCACTAACTTTAATTAGTGCTCACTATAGAGAGCTATCTAAAACTAAAGTGACACGGTGGCAGATAGTAATAAACTGTTAAACTCAGTATATCTCACATGGGTATTTATCTCCATCTACCCTGGGTGAACATTAGTCTGCATCCATACTTACAGTATGATAAATATTCTGTGGTTAACCACATACCACTTTGATTTATTAGTGTCTATTAAGTGCTTGGCAAAATTTCACAACACTAGATTAAAGTATTGGTATATCCACAAGGGGTCTTTTGATACAAAGAGATACTTTTGTATATGCATCAATTGAATGTGATGTAAACATACCAATTAACACTCCCTTTTATGTAGCACAACATGCATTTAAACATAGAGGGGGCTATGAACTAAGCTCCGAGCTTTCACGCTGGCCTGAAAAAAATTAGCACATCCGATAAAAAATGAAGCCAGTGGCGCGATTCACAAAGGCCCTCAGCCCATTTCCTATCGGACATGCCCAAAACTGGCCTATCGTGCGTGCAAGCTTTTTTCCCTCTGCTATCACACTTAAAGTTCCCGTACGCTACCTGATAGGAAAAAAAGCTGCATGTTACATTTGCATGGAGATTTGCCATCTCCATGCAAGGATGTTACACGCGATCGTACACTAAATAAATACATTTTAATAATAGTGTACATTAGCAGGGGGTCTCCTGAGCTGAACCACATTGGTTTCAGGTCCGAGGACCCCCTACTTCAGGAGATACAGGCCCTGCTTTGGGGTGCTGGTATCCCCTGCACTTTAAAGCTCCCGCGTCACGTGACCGGGACATTTACATTCTGCAAGGGATATCGGCACCCCATAACGGGGCCTGTATCTCCTGAAGTAGGGGGTCCTCGGACCTGAAACCAATACGGTTCAGCTCAGGAGACACCCTGCTCATCTACACTACTGTCAAAACACACATAACAATAAACAATAATTCCTTACCGTAGCGGCTATCTGCTATGGTAATGAAGCTGCATTAATGTACATTTTAATAATAGTGTGCAGGAACAGGGGGTCCCCTGAGCTGAACTGCATTGATTTCTGCCTCAGAGACCCCCTGCTTCCCGAGTTACAGGCCCCGGTATGGGGCATTGGAGGCCAGTGTCGCCGCCACCTTTATAGCGTCCAAGACGCAACGTGGGTTCTGTAAAGATGGCGGCTACACTGGCCTCCGTTGCCCCAAACCGGGGCCTGTAACTCGGGAAGCAGGGGGTCCCTGAGGCAGAAATCAATGCAGTTCAGCTCAGGGGACCCCCTGCTCCCGCACATTATTAATAAAAATACATTAAAGCAGCTTCATTACCTTAACGGCTAACCGCTAAGGCAATGAAGGGGTTAAAGCACAATAGCATGTTTATTGGGGACAATTGCCCCCAATAAACATAGCAATATACAACACACAAACTCCCCCTAACACATACAGTACAGTATTGGGCAAAATAACTATTATCCACATATGGATAATAATGCATTTGCCCATTTTAAATACATAGAAATTACAATGAATACAGTCAATATATATTACACTTACCTTTTACAGGCACCCACGATGAAGGCCGCTTCATCCTAATCTTCATCCTGTCCATGCCCCCTCTGATGCTGCAAAACATACACAAGAATAAAAACAGCCAATGCAATGTCACCTAACCCCTTAATCACCATAGCGGTTATTAACTGCTATAGTCATTAAGGAGTTAACCCACCCTCATCCACCACTCGGGAGGCCTACATACCCTCCCCCACTAACCCCCCACCCCGTGAGGCCTAACCACCCTCACCCACTACCCAGCCGGGAGGCCTACCCACATACCCTTGGGGCCAATACCCCCTCCCCTCACCCCCAGTACCCACAATAAAAACAATACACAGCCCCCCAAAAAAATCATTCTATTTATTAAATACATAACCCACCCCCTGTGCCCCCCACAAATACATGATTTATTCTTTGACATACAGGGTTAATACACCAGGCCCACGTGAGTCCCCGGTGGCACTTTGCGCTCTTAAAACGACTTATCACTGCTTAGTGCATAGCCCCCTGACTGTTTTAAGTGATTGATACAGATTCAATATGTCAAAGTACTTATTTTCAGTGAGGGACTAGGTTGTGATTTCTACATACTATTAGGGGATTTTGAGTAGACATACATTAAGTATTAACCACTGTTGGCTGTGAAGCCCTGGACACTTTAAGTTTAATGTACCTTGCACAACATATACTAGTGTTCATACATGACTTACCTGATTTGAGTAACGCTTGTTGTTTAAGGTGAAGCAACTATATACACGTATGTGGTTATCTAAACTATTACCTATGGATGTCTTCATCACATTCTCATCCTTATGAGAAATGTTATGAATTTCATTTTATTAATTATCACTATTACATTGGTCTCGAATTATGTGTTTTCTCTCGCTGTGTAAAGTAGGTGATTAGTGTTACTATCTTTGAGAATTATTTACACTAGACTGCTGTGCACCACTGTAGGGATATCTGGCTGTGGGGCATGCCACCTTGGCATGCATCACAGTATTTTATTTACATATTTGTCTATCTCCCTGGTAGCACGCAGCTGATCTTTAATATCGCTAGTTAGAGCGAGGTCTCTCTTTCTTTATGATAAAAAAAGTAACATTAGGAAAGGAGCCCCTTCTCAGAAGAGTTGTCAATCTAAGTGGTAAGTAGGAAGAATGTTCAGAGACAATAGGAAGGTGTTCAGGTAACTGCGTCTGCAAGGGGCCAAGGTTGATATACGATGTGTATAGTATCAGCCACGGAACTACCCATATCGTATGCTTTGTTAAGGAGGCAGGTTTTAAGATGGTTCGTAAAGGTGGATAGAGAGGGTTCTTGTCTGATATTGAGGTGAAGGGCATTCCAGGGGTATGGGGCAGTGTGTGAGAAAGGCTTAAAGCGGAAGAGGGCTTTAGATAAAAAAGGGGTAGAGAGAAGATATCCTTGAGCAGAAAGCAAGAGTCAGGATGTTGAACAGCGAGAAATGAGGGCTGAGATATAATGAGGGACAGTAGAGTGTACAGCCTTGAGATCAACTCTATATCATATATTCTCTGTAAGATCCTTGCAGGATTTGGTGTTTGTTTAATATTACACTTCTGGCGTTTTACATCTACTGTAGAACCTCTGTCCCAATTTTCTTTTATTTTGGGACAGTCCTAAAATTATGGAAAATGTCTGCTTTTGGGGACCTACGTTTCGTACAGTTGCCATGAGTGGTTTGGCCCATTGTATATCTACTCCATAGTGAGATGTATGCAAACTGTGTCAGTTTTTATGGCATTTTATGAAAGTATGCTGATGTCACATTTAATCTTTTAACCAGAAAACTCAGAACCTCTTCCAGGACTAGATTGAAAAAGATTTAATCCAGTTCTATAAACCATTTTCATATTTTGTATAATCATTCTGTTTTTGACCATTTTTTAAATTTCTAAGGTAGATATTCTAATGAAAACAAATATAATTTAGCTAGACTCTCCTCATTAATTTCCAATCCCCTTTATTAATGTGGTGGCTCTTCAATGCAATTTTTCTAGTTCCATAATGGTTTTTTTAATGGGTGGTGCCCAAAACTATAACTCATATTTAAGGTGTGGTTTTACATCCATACCCCCTTTAATGCAAGATAAGATCGTATTTGCCTCTGCAGCTACTGCCTGACACTGGCACTATTGCTAAGCTTACCGTTTTTAAGTACTCCTAAGTTCTTCTCAAATAAAAGATTTATCGAATTTGGCCTCATTTAGGGCTCTATGCAGTAAGTGCCGAAAAGGCTTTTATCGCCATTTTGTCGCCAAAAATGCTTTCCCGATTCAGTAAGGGCCGAAAAGTGGCTAAAATAGGCAATTTTTGTTCCCGATAAAAACTTATCGGCATGCGGGTGTCAATAAGCCACTTTTCGGCACCTTTTTAAATCGGCTGTATTCTAGTAGCCCCGATCAGCTTTTCGCTTCTGATCGGCACTCCATAATTGAGATTTGAACGCCAATCTAAAGTTGGCAAGTTGGTGGTGTATAAGCATCAGCAAGGTCGACACTTAGAATAAATCAGGCCTTTTTCCTATCTGTGATTGATGCCAGGGATCTCCGGAGCTGATACACATGAATACCAGCACCGGAGCCCCCCGGCATGCATCCGAGGCAGGTAAAATGCATTTAAAGCCCACTTCATTACCTTAGCGGCTAACCGCTAACCGCTAAGGCAATGAAGGGGATAATCCGCCGTGCCAGGTTTATTGTGGGTAGCGGGGGTGGGTGAAGCGGGTATTTGGCCCTTGTTGCTTGTTTAGGGCTTGCGGGGGGCTGCGGGTGCACTTAACCCCTTTACGACCGTAGCGTTTAATACTGCTACGGTCATGAAGGGGTTAAGCCCTCCCGCTACCCACACGCAAGCCCTAAACAAACCACCGTTGGGGCCAAATACCCCCTTCACCCACCCCTGCTACGCACAACAACAAAAAACCACACACAACAGCCCCACACGAAATAAATAAATATATATATATATATAAATAAATAAATATATATATATTTATATATATATATATTACCCCAAAAACCCCTATACCCCCCTAACATACACATATATGTACATCAATGATACTATAGGCCGGCGGGGGCCCTCGGTGTTACCCGCAGGCCTGCAGTACCAATTCTGTGCCCCCCCACAATTAATGTCAAAACACATACATACTTATAAAGAAATAACCCCCCCCCCTAACACATACAATACAGTAATGGGCACAATTACTATTATCCACAAATGGATAATAGTGAATGTGCCCATTTAAAATACATAAAGAACAATAAATACATTAAATACATATAGCACTCACCCTTGTCCGGCTGCCACGATGAAGGCCATCCTCATCTTCATCCTGCCCATGCCCCCTTCGATGCTGCAAAACAGAAACAAGAAACAAAACATCCAATGTAATGCCCCTAACTCCTTAATCACCATAACGGTTATTAACCGTTACAGTCATTAAGGGGTTAACCCACCCTCACCCACCACTCGGGAGGCCTACATGCCCTCCCCCACTAACCCCCCATCCCATGAGGCCTAGCCACCCTCACCCAATGCCCAGCCGGGAGGCCTACCCACATACCCTTGGGGCCAATAACCCCTCCCACCACCCCAGTACCCACAATAAAAACAATACACTGCCCCACAATAAACATCATTCTATTTATTAAATAAATAACCCACCCCCTGTGGCCCCCAATAAATACATGATTTATTCTTTTACATGCAGGGTTCATACCGCAGGCCCACGTGTGTCCCCAGTGGGCCTGACGGGTCACCTCACAGACCTACAGGTTACCAGCAACTTGTTTCATAAAGGCTCTGGAGGCCTGTTGGTGGGTCCCGCTGGTGCCATGGCCCACGAGGTGGTCTCCGCGGGTCACCGTGGGCCACAATTGGGTCCCAACGGTAGGCCCGCGGATGTCTGGGGGCCCTGGGTCAGACCCACAGGTGTCTGAGGGGCCTCGGGTGGTTCCCACGGCGGTCTGGGGTCCCACGGGTGGGCACTACGGGTCCGCGGTGCCCCCACAGATGTGGGGCCACCAGTTCTTCCCCGCAGGTGTCCCCCGTGGACCACGCAGCCTGATACCCGTGAGAAGCCTGAGGATACCACAGGTGGTCTCCAGAGGTCTCTCGCAGAACCAAAAGGAACCAACCCTGAATGTAAAATAAATAAACCTGACCTATACATTCAATGCATCAATCCCCCCCCCTCCCTAACACATTCAGTACAATAATGTGCAAAATAACTATTAACCGATAGGGATAATAGATTATTTGCCCATTATTAAACACATTAACTAGCATAATAAAATAAATAATGTTCAACTGACCTCATCAATAAGAAGCCCCCGTCGCCAGCAAAATCCTTGTCCTCCGTTGCCAACAAAATACATAGCCAATACATTGCAATTACATTCAGATATCAATTAACCCCTTAATCACCTTATCAGATAATAACCGCAAAGGTAATTAAGGGGTTAAGCCACCCTGGCCCGATACCCACCCTTACCCATTCATTTGTACAGTGGCTTCATCATGTAACTATATATATACACACATGATGAACCAATATACAAATAAATGTAGAAGGGTTATCAAAAACATGCTCTACTACAAATACCACTTCTCCATACAGACACAGTACAATAAAATCATATTTCCTTAAAAAATCCAATCCCATCTTCCAATCAAAATCCTCAAATGCCAATCAAAAGACTCAAATGCCAATCAAAACATTGCATTTACATTGTATACATGATGCATACAATCTATGCACCATGTACACTCTGCCCATGAATGTTAACAATAACATATTCCAAACAAAATACCAATACATCCAAACAAGTATACTATTTAAACCAATCAAGTTACCATAAATCAATTAGCATTCATTAATTAAATCACTAAACAATTTAAATTCCATCCATAACAATTAAACAATTAACTATTTCAATCGTTAAACAGAACAAGTTACCATCAGACAAAATATAAGTACCAAAAAGAATACAATATACAAAAGTAAGCCTCACCATGACCTAAAGTACACCATACAAGACCAAAAATTACATCTATCTAATTTTAAAATACATTACACACATATTTATGCATAGCAGCATAGCCCAAATCATTTTAAACACAGAAAAACAAGCTTTTAAAACAACATCAATTCTTACCCTGTATGTATATATCGATCTAGACATACATACATACATACATACATACATACATACATACATGCAGTGGCAAGAAATGATCTAAAAAAAAAAAAAAACATGTAAAAAAAAAAAAAAAACAAGAAAAAGTAAAAAAAAAATGCATTTCTTTTGCTCACTTACCATTGCTTGACCCACTCACCGACTCCCGTTGAACAGCTTACTCTCGAACCAATCCACGCACAGGAACACATAAAATAATAAACCATAAAATAATAAACAATAAAATAATAAACCAAAACAATCCACGGGTCTTCTATTTGTAATCCATCTTCATCTGTATTCTTCTTTCTTGTATCTTCCGCTCTCTTCCGGGGTCTTCTTCTCTTCTTCGGCCACGCCCTGGTTTCTTTCTTCTATAGGAGGTCTTTCCTCCTCTGCGTCTGCCTTCAAAATGAGACGACATAGGCTTTTATAGGCCTATGATGCAACATTGTCGTCATATGGTTCCCACGGCCCTGATTGGGCCGTGAAAACCATGTGCTTTGGCCGAGAAAAAAAAAATGATGACGTAATTTAAAGGCAATGAAAGCACAGCCAATCAGAATGGCTGTGCTTCAATTGCCTTTAAGATGAAGTCATGAAAAGAAAGATGGCCGGCCTCAAATGGTACGGTAGCCAATCAGAGCGTGGGAAATACATCCCAACTCTGATTGAACCATGTGACAGGCTTTCAATGAATATTTTAATCTTTGCATTTGCTATTGAACGTGTCTCTTTGGGGATACGTGGGGGAGACATTGAAAGAGTGCTCCTGCAGAGAGAATGCAGGTGGATTGTCACTTTGGGTTCAATGCTACCTAATGGTTTAAATAATTACCTAGGGTTTTCTATGTTTTTGTAGTGTCAGTTGTTATCTGTCTTCCCTATTTTTTGGCTCCTTCCTCCCGCATTCTTTAATACATTTTTGGTTCTTATTTTTAGGGGATCTAAAGGTGGGTGTTTAGGTCTATAACTGTCTTTTATGAGTTATTTATTTACAGTTGTTCACAGTGACCCTTACCTTTCTCTACATTTATTCTACCAATAAGGATTATACCAATATGTATTTTCCCCTTCTGTTTTAATATTCTTTATTTAAACTGAGAATGGTTTGTTTTTATTTGGTACATTAACTCTTTCTTTCTCTCAACTATTTCAGATCACTGTAAATATTCAATGTAATCTGAGGATCTCCTTACAGTGGAGATACATTACCCTTGGAGTATGTGTTTTATTCTCCAATTGGATTAAGGCTGACATCTCTAAGTGTGCACTGATGCTGCAATTATAATGACAGATATCCAAACCCTTAATAGTCCCTACATTAAAGATGTGATGTTTGCTGCTGTGTCTTTAAAAATGAGCTCTGGCATTTTTATTTTGCCTGTCACTATCGGGATTACTATCTACTCAGACGCTCAGACATCAATCCGTTGCGAAGTGCTTTCAGTGACTGGTCTATTGTGTACACGGCTGTATTGCTGTGAACCGGCTGTAGGATTTACAGAACTGCTATGCGCATGTGAAGTAATTGGACTCTCGCTATCACGCGAATATGACGTCATTACGTCATCACTAGTATGGAGATTATTCTCTGCTATGGAAGCAGTATCTACAAGGCCACAGCGCCACCTATCTGGAACCTGAAATATATATTTGTGAGATTCAGGCACGGCAGCTATAACCCTTCTACTACGCATGTATGTGGGATGATTTTGGCGCGAAATACGTCAATAAGCAGTGCCCTATTTAACCGGACATGCTCCATGGCCCTAGTACCACCCTAGAAGAAGCCTTAGCGGGCGAAACGTGTTCGTGGGACTTTTTATGCTGCTGGCCCTGCCTGCTTGCACTCTATTTGGACACTTTATTTGCTGTGAATACCCCTTGATGTAACTTTTTGTGATCGTGGCTTTGTGTATCCAGGACTTTCCAGTCACCACAGTCATACAGGAGCTGAGTATCTTCATGTACTATTACCAACTTGCAGTCACTATACTGCTTTCATTTATATGGGTCTCTCTCCTCTATATGTCATCTTTGATATCTGTGTTTGGGTCACTGAAGTACCTTTCAAATAATGTTTTTTGCTGTCATGTACTATATTTATAGCTTCATGCTTATAGGTCTTCCTATTATAGTGCCCCGTACACTAGCATAGTATGCCTGTTATATTCTACCATTTTTGTTTATTTATTTTCTTTAGAGGTTTATTATTTATTTTCCTTAATTGGTTTTTTTTTTGTTCATTATCTCCTTTATAGGACCGGCTGGTTGTGGATCACTATGGGTACTTTGTCCCCATAGTGGTTACTGTACATGTTCTGAGGTTTTGATCATATTATGGTTTGTTTTTTTATGGTAGTCTAAGGGTTTTTTCTTTTTGGGGTTGTCCTATTTAAATGTATTTTGTTTAGTCAGGCAGGGTTTCAGCTAGCTGTTTTTTTGTTTTTCATCTTATTTTGATTTAATAAATTACTATTATTATTTTGCATAATTTGTCTGAGAGCTTTTTAGAGGTATCCTTTTCTGTGTTTATATATATATATATATAGGGAACCTATAGGGAACCATGTTAAAAATGGTTATTGAGGCAAAAAGTGACACTGTGTGCTCATTTGCATGTCATTTCCCAGAATCCCTTGCTGCAGTGGAAGTGCTGTATGCTGGGTGATAATGGGGAAAGGCGGGGTTGCAGACCTGCCTAAGACATGCAGATGAGCATACAGTTATATTTGCATATATATATATATATATATATATATATATATATATATATATATTTATATATATATATACTGAGTTAAGTTATGGTGAGTAAAAAAAGTGACAAAAACCCTCCACAGGAAAGCAAATATGCAAATATAGCTGTATGCTCATCTGCATGTCTTAGGCAGGTCTGCAACCCCGCCTTTCCCCATTATCACCCAGCATACAGCACTTCCACTGCAGCAAGGGATTCTGGGAAATGACATGCAAATGAGCACACAGTGTCACTTTTTGCCTCAATAACCATTTTTAACATGGTTCCCTATAGGCTTAAGCTTGCTGCATGGTCACAGCTTTGAGCACAGCCAGGGTTAAGGTGCATACCCAGAAAACCACCCACAGACAGCTGTTTCGACCTTGATGGGTCTCATCAGTGTGGGGTTGATTTTACTGGGATGCAAGAGAGGCTTATGGGATAGGCCAAACCATAATACTGAGTTAAGTTATGGTGAGTAAAAAAAGTGACAAAAACCCTCCACAGGAAAGCAAATATGCAAATATAGCTGTATGCTCATCTGCATGTCTTAGGCAGGTCTGCAACCCCGCCTTTCCCCATTATCACCCAGCATACAGCACTTCCACTGCAGCAAGGCTCAAAGCTGTGACCATGCAGCAAGCTTAAGCCTATAGGGAACCATGTTAAAAATGGTTATTGAGGCAAAAAGTGACACTGTGTGCTCATTTGCATGTCATTTCCCAGAATCCCTTGCTGCAGTGGAAGTGCTGTATGCTGGGTGATAATGGGGAAAGGCGGGGTTGCAGACCTGCCTAAGACATGCAGATGAGCATACAGCTATATTTGCATATATATATATATATATATATATATATATGTGTGTGTATATATATATAGTTGCATGATGAAGCCACTGTACAAATGAATGGGTGAAGGGTGGGTATCGGGCCAGGGTGGCTTAACCCCTTAATTACCTTTGCGGTTATTATCCGATAAGGTGATTAAGGGGTTAATTGATATCTGAATGTAATTGCAATGTATTGGCTATGTATTTTGTTGGCAACGGTGGACAAGGATATTGCTGGCGATGGGGGCTTCTTATTGATGAGGTCAGTAGAACTTTATTTATTTTATTATGCTAGTTAATGTGTTTAATAATGGGCAAATAATCTATTATCCCTATCTGGATAATAGTTATTTTGTACATTATTGTACTGTATGTGTTGGGGGGGGAGGGGATTGATGTATTGAATGTATAGGTCAGGTTTATTTATTTTACATTCAGGGTTGGTTCCTTTTGGTTCTGCAAGAGACCTCTGGAGACCACCTGCGGTATCCTCGGGCTTCTCATGGGTATCAGACTGCGTGGTCCACGGGGGACACCTGCGGAGAAGAACCGGTGGCCCCACATCTGTAGGGGCATAGCGGACCCATAGTGCCCACCCGTGGGTCCCCAGACCCCCGTGGAAACCACCCGAGTCCCCTCAGACACCTGTGGGTTTGCCCCGGAGCCCCCAGACATCCGCGGGCCTACCGTGGGGACCAATTGTGGGCCATGGCACCTGGCGGGACCCACCAACAGGCCTCCAGAACCTGTATTAAACAAAGTTGCTGGTAATCTGTAGGTCTGTGAGGTGACCCGTCAGGCCAACCGGGGACTCACATGGGCCTGGGGTATGAACCCTGTATGTAAAAGAATAAATCATGTATTTATGGGGGGGCACAGGGGGTGGGTTATGTATTTAATAAATAGAATGATGTTTATATGGGGCAGTGTATTGTTTTTATTGTGGGTACTGGTAATGGGGGGAGCGGGTATTGGCCCCAAGGGTATGTGGGTAGGCCTCCCGGCTGGGTATTGGGTAAGGGTGGTTATGCCTCACGGGGTGGGGGGTTAGTGGGGGAGGGTATGTAGGCCTCCCGAGTTGTGGGTGAGGGTGGGTTAACCCCTTAATGACTGTAGCGGTTAATAACCGCTATGGTGATTAAGGGGTTAGGGGACATTACATTGGATGTTTTTATTTTTGTTTCTGTTTTGCAGCAACGGAGGGGGCATGGGCAGGATGAAGATGAGGATGGCCTTCATCGTGGCAGCCGGACAAGGGTGAGTGCTATTTGTATTTAATGTATTTATTGTTCTTTATGTATTTTTAATGGACAAATGCACTATTATCCATTTGTGGATAATAGTAATTTTGCCCATTACTGTATTGTATGTTTTAGGGGGGGTGTATTTATTGTAGAGTATTTGTGTTGTTGTATTTTTGTGGGGGGGGCACAGAATTGGTACTGCAGGCCTGCGGGGAACACCCGAGGGCCCCCGCCGGCCTCTTGTATCATTGCTGTGCATCCCAAAAATGAGATATATGTAATGGGGTTATAGGGGTTGTTGGAGGCAGAGGGGGTGTATGTTGTGTATTGCAATGTTTATTGGGGCAATTGTCCCCAATAAACATGCTATTATGCCTTAACCCCGTCATTGCATTAGCGGCTATCCGCTATGGTAATGAAGCAGCATTAATGTATTTTAATAATATTGTGCGGGAGCAGGGGGTCTCCTGAGCTGAACCGCAATGATTTGTGGCTCAGGGACCCCCTGCTTCGCGAGTTACAGGCCCCGGTTTGGGGCATCGTTTCCAGTGTCGCCACCATATTTATAGCGTCCAAGACGCGACGTGGGCTCTATAAAGAGACTGGCACCCGATGCCCCATACCGGGGCCTGCAACTCAGGAAGCAGGGGGTCCCTGAGCCACAAATCAATATGGTTCAGCTCAGGGGACCCTCTGCTCCCACACAATATTATTAAAAATACATTAAGGCTGCTTAATTACCATAGCGGATAGCCGCTAAGGTAAGGAATGATTGTTTATTTATATATGTGTTTTACTCATAGTGTAGATGTGCAGAGGGTCTCCGGAGCTGAGCCGCCTTGGTTTTAGGTCCGGGGACCCCCTGCTTCCCGAGATACAGGCCCATTTATGGTGTGCCGGTATCCCTCTGCTTTGTTTACATTCCGCGGTCACGTGATCGGGACATTTAAATGCAGAGGGATACCGGCACCTCATAAAGGGGCCTGTATCTCAGGAAGCAGGCGGTCCCCGGTCCTGAAACCAATGCGGTTCAGCTCCGGAGACCCCATGCACATGTACACTATGAGTAAAAGTTGCTTTGATATATTTTTAATGTGCCGATGTTTGCACAGAGTGAGCGGCGCATCTCTCTCTGCTACAAACACATTTCGGCAGAAACGGCGTATCGCCAGGCTATCGGAAGCCAGGCTTTTTTATCACCGGCTCATCTGTGTTTTGCTTTCGCAGTGATTCGCCACGGATTCGGCAGGGATTCGGCCTTTACTGAATACTGCGAAGGCAAATCGCCAAAATCATGCCGATAGTGAACACTTGCCGATAGCACTTTTTTACAACATTGCTATCATGTTATGAAGAAAGCTCTGAATACCTGTGATAGCAACATTTGCAAAATGACGAGTAGGTGGCAGTGGAATGATCATCTCTCTGAAAACTAGGAAATGGTGTGTTGTGTTAAAAAACTTTTTTTGCCATTGTGCTACAATCTCGCGAGACAACCAATTTCTAAAATGGTCTATTTAATGTACTTTTTCTCTTTGTTGTTGGGAGTGAGTGAGCAACAGACAGAGCTACTGTAGGTGTTTGGAGGATTTGGTATTGCTAGAGTTGTTGTGAATTTTTGATAGACTTGTCTTCTGCTGCTTTGTTTTACAAATGTTTTGTTTTGTGAGTTTGAAAGTTTTTTGTGTGTCATTTAATTTGTTTCTCTGTTATTTGTGAGTGGTTGAGGTATGGATGGAGGCGTGGGAGTCAGAGGAGTGATGGTGGGGTGACTGGTGGGGTGAGTGGTGTTCATATGAGTAGGCATGGGAGTGCACGTGAAAGTCAGGGGAGTGATGGTGGGGTGAGTGGTGGTGGTGGTGGTGGGGTGAGTGGTGGTGGTGGTGTGCGAGGCTCTTGCAGTCTGTTCCATTGAAAGCATGGGAATCCAGTATGAAGCAGCAGCAGCAGCAGCAGCAGCAGCAGAGCTCAGTGGTTGCAGCTGGGCGTAAGAGATGTATAGAAAATATAAGAAATATACGTATCAATGATTAGAAGAATAAAGTCCTTGTGACTGGCATTTTGGAACATTATGACCGGCTGTATGGGCACTTAGTAGGTAAGAAAATCATTTGCAATGACTGTCCCAATTATTATTGTCATCTACACCTGTAGCGGCCATTATTCAAATAAATCACGCGGTGCATAAATCAGAATACCCATGTCATGGCGCATGATGTTTTCCAACCGTACCGCCTTAGGCACGTGTTGACTCGGGTTTCTATCTGGTGCAGAAAATTGCATTTTAGCGCTGGCTGCAATACCGTTGAGAAACTCAAGTGGGCGATCGTGAGTTATTGTCTTAAAATTCTAATAGCAATTCAACCTGTCTTTTATTGCCATACAGTTCTGCAAGTGTGTGTGTGTAATTGTAATTTGAAGATTAACGTTAAGAGTTCATACTGTATAGTGTACATGGGAAATAAGTCCTTTCTAAAGCTCCTTAGCCATACACAGATTAAAAATATGATGACACATATGCAGGATAATAAAGGGAAAAGAAGAAATACAAAAATACATTGTCGCTTCTTCTTCCGAATGTAAAATATTTTTTCCGCTCATGCGTGTACAGTATGTCTAAATGGAAACTTGTTGAAAGGCATATGCGTGTCATCACATTTCTATATGTATTATTTATTAATCAAGACTTTTGCTAGGCTTGCTCTTCGTCATGCCTTAGTCGCATGCGTGTATGTCTCATTGGAACCTTGTTGAAACGCATATGCGTGTCATCACATTTAGGCGCATGCGTGCGTGTATGTCTCATTGGAACCTTGTTGAAACGCATATGCGTGTCATCACATTTAGGCACATATGTGTATGACTTCTCATTCAATGTTAATTTCAAGTCTGAAAAAAAAACGGAAAATAAAAACTAGACATGGGCTTGCATAACAATTTTTGCTATTCTTAGAATCAATCACAAGCTTTTTAATTCTACACTAGTCATGTACACTATACTGTACTTTATGAGGTGGGTGGCATACTGTGATTTTTATTTGGGGGTGTGGGGGTGTGGGGTTCAAAACATTATGATAACCTGTTAAAAATATTTCTTTGAACTAATAATCAAGCATACAGCCCTCTCCCTCCCCCCCCACAAACACACAATAGGCTAAAGTATTTCTACTTCTTATCGACACCTCCCCAAAAACCATTCATTTGTAAATTAAGACTTTGTGTCTTAGTGTAATCTTCCCGAGCCCGGGTTCAAACATGCATGCGTACGTGTGAAAGGCTTTGAGCTAACCCTCTTGGCCCATTACTCATGGTCTCTGGAGGCAACAGGACCAGCTTTACTTTTATTAATAAAGACCAGCTACCTCTGACCATCACAGGGGTGAAAGGTGAGGGGCAGGAAGGCCAGACAGCAGGAGGTTACAGTAATTGAGATGGGAGAGAATGAGGGCCAGTGTCCGAGTTTTAGCAGTCAAGCAACAGAGGAAAGGGCAAATCTTTGTAATATTGTGGAGGAAAAAACTACAGGTTTTAGCTACTGTACCTTTTGAATGTGAGAGGAGAATGTGAGAGAGGAGTCAAGTTTGACCCCTAGGCAATGTGCTTGTGCTACTGGGTGTATGATAGTACTTCCAACAGTAATGTGGAAGGAGGGAGTAGGGCCAGGTATGGCAGGAAGTATGAGGAGCTCTGTTTTTGACATGTTTAGTTTAAGTTGGTGGAGGTCCATCCAGGATGATATAGCAGAAAGACATTCAGAAACTTTGGTCCATACAGCAGGTGTAAGGTTAAGGGTTGAAATGCATAGAGGTTATATTTGAACCCAAGAGATGTGATTAGGTCACCTAGAGAGAGGGTGTAAAGAGAAAATATAATTTTAAATTAATATAACATAAGAAATAATAATAACTAAATCAATTTGATTTAGTTATTATTATTTCTTATGTTCTATTAATTTAAAGTTATATTGAATCATTTTTCCATTCATTTTGTCTTTAGTCTTTGACGTCATGTAAGGTTATTTTAATAGTTGTTGTTTGTAGATATACTTTTTGTGTTTTAAAATTGTTTGATTATAATATCTTATTTTTGAATATTATGTTTTTTTAAGCAACATTGTATGTTTGTTACACACAGAAAGTCTCTGTATGGGCATGCACGACAAGCACTAGTCTTTTGATCAACTAATTATCTATCAGATGTGCTACATGCATACTTTTTGTCTTTATCCTATCAGATCATGTCATTGCCTATATAGAGATCAGCTTTGTGTAAAGTTTTTTGTACTCTATGATAAAGTCCTTTCGTCAGGACGAAACGTGTTAGTGTTTCTCTACCCTCTACTGATGTTTTTATATCAGTATCACCCGGAAGTTCAATCATCATACCGTGAGTACTTGACAGCTGATTTATGTAGCGTGGGACACAGGGTGTAAGAGAGGATAGCAGTTACTGGATTCTGTGACTTATTCTGGGTCATGTGTTTTTGCATGACTCTTATACTTCTACCAGTGTTTATGCTTTATAGTCCCCCACCCTGAGTTAGTCTGGTCACGCTTGGATCATTTACAGTGGACTAATTGCTTCTATCCATGATCCGTTGCTTCTATCTCTGTGTACAGTGGCGGCCGACCTGAGTCTAAATCGGCTAGAGCCACGATTTTCAGATTATCCCGGTTATGTGCGTTTTTTTGTCGTTTTCGCCCGGAGTGAACTGTGTTATTTTCGCGCTCGTGATATTAGCATTTTATCTCGCTATCTGCAATACTGCAATGCTGTGTAAAAACTCAGGGGGGCGTTTGCGAGCTGTTGTCTTGGAAGTCTAATACCATCGCGGTTCAACCTACGTCAGTACACAGTCTGTGTGTGCGCGCGCAGTAATTGTAAATTTGCATATTTAAAGTATACACTACCGACACACTTTATTAAAGTGTGGCCGGTACCGCAAGCCGAGAGATTTCCCGGCTTGCTAGTGGCCGCCCCTCGGCGTGCCGCGCGTCATAGACGCGCGGTCACGCGTCTTTGGGAGCCTGCGCCCCCTGCACGCGCGTCCAGGGCTCCCCGAGGGAGCCCTGGTGTCCCGCGATCGCGGGACGGCGGCAGGGGGTTCCGGGGGACCCGGCGGACCCGGCAGCGGTAGGGAGAGAGCCCCGATCGGAGGGCGCTCTTCCGCTGCTTCGGCGCGCGCCCGTCACCCTCGGGCGCGCGCCAGGCTACTGCTGCGGCCAAGAATGGGCAAATGCTCGAATAAACTTGGCCGCAGCAGTACATGCATTTGCAGTGCTGTTCTGCAGTACAGTATGTCTCATTTGAAAATTGTTGAAACGCATAGGCGTGTACTGTACTGTAACAGTGTCACATTTCAGCATATACAGCGCTCTCCCCTCGCTCAGGATAATTAACTGCACTGCAGGGTATTTCAACTTTTCTACAATGCAGTACATCTCTCCCACACCATTCCTTTGATCGTGTGTCTGGTTTCAATCACATTCCTGCTTGACAGCAGGAATTGACTGCGCATGCACCTGTAACTTCGCCCCCCACTGCTTGCTTGAGTGAGTGAATTTTTTTTTTTATTGTAATTTTTTTTTCTTCACAAGCCTGCAAAAACCATCTTACTGTATTACGATATTCAATCTGTGCTGTAGATTTTGTCTGCGACCCTGTGCGTTTGACTGCACATGGTTTATTTGTGTGCTTTTTACGTACTGTATTTGGGGGTGTATTATTATGATGAACTGCCTTTTGAAATTAAAGTATGTCTTTAGCTTTGAACTTTATGCGGCTGTCTTTAATTTTTTGTATCTTGCCATTGTGTTCTTAATCCGTCCATAGCCGAGCTTCAAAGCCTCACTGCGCCTGCGTGTAATCCTTTTTCAGATGGGAGCTATTTAGCTGCTTAGCTGCTTTCTGCGCATGAGTCAACCACCCTCCCCCCCTCTCCACAGAGTCATTCGACAGACACCTCCACAGAGTCATTCATTTTCTGAAGTTAGTCATTGTGTTTTTAATTCGTCCCTAGCCGAGCATCAATCGCCTCACTGCACCTGCGTGTACTCTAAGCCTCTTTGAGATGGGAGCTAGCTGCTTACTGCGCATGAGTCACCCAACCCCCCCTCTCCACAGAGTCGTTAATTTTTTGAATCTTGCCATTGTGTTCTTAATCCGTCCATAGCCGAGCTTCAAAGCCTCATTGCGCCTGCGTGTAATCCTTTTTCAGATGGGAGCTATTTCGCTGCTTAGCTGCTTACTGTGCATGAGTCACCCAACCCCCCCTCTCCACAGAGTCGTTGATTTTCTGAATCTTGCCATTGTGTTCTAAATCCGTCCATAGCCGAGCTACTGTACAGTACAAAGCCTCACTGCGTCTGCGTGTAATTCTCTTTGAGACGGGAGCTTTAAGGCTTTGTTTACGGCAACGTTTTGGAAAATCCCTTCTCGAATTTGATTTGCAGAGAGCATCACCTTGATATTATAATAATAATAATAATAGCATGTTTTTGTATAGCACTGTTAGTTACAGTATACGTAGCGCTTTCCAGAGACATTTTGCAGGCACAGGTCCCTGTCCCGTGGAGCTCACAATCTATGTTTTTGGTGCCTGAGGCACAGGGAGATAAAGTGACTTGCTTTTTATGTACTGTATTTGGGGGTTGTATTTGGGGGTTTATTGATCAAATTATTATGATGAACTGCCTTTTGAAATTACTGTACTCTACTCTACAGTATGTAATTTCTTTGAACTGCTGCACAACTAATCCTTCATCCCTCCCCCACGCACACACAAACTCTTTTCGACAGTCACCTCCACAGAGTTATTCATTTTCTGAAGTTAGTCATTGCGTTTTTAATCCGTCCCTAGCCGAGCGTCAATCGCCTCCCTGCGCCTGTGTAAACTCTAAGCCTCTTTGAGATGGGAGCTAGCTGCTTACTGCGCATTAGTCACCCAAACCCCCCCCTTCTCCACAGAGTCGTTAATTTTTTGAATCTTGCCATTGTGTTCTTAATCCGTCCATAGCCGAGCTTCAAAGCCTCACTGCGCCTGCGTGTGATCCTTTTTCAGATGGGAGCTATTTAGCTGCTTAGCTGCTTACTGCGCATGAGTCACCCAACCCCCCCCTCTCCACAGAGTAATTTGACAGACACCTCCACAGAGTCATTCATTTTCTGAAGTTAGTCATTGTGTTTTTAATCCGTCCCTAGCCGAGCATCAATCGCCTCACTGCGCCTGCGTGTTCTCTAAGCCTCTTTGAGATGGGAGATAGCTGATTACTGCACATGACTCACCCAACCCCCCCCCCCTAATCCTTTGAGGCTTTGTTTACGGTAACGCTTTGGAAAATCACTTCTCGAATTTGAAATGTAAATCTGGTTTGCACAGGATTGTGAGAATTGACAGTAAAAAAAAACATTAACTGATTCATGTTGTTTTGTCATTCATTCTTATACTGTAGGGGGGTGGTTGTTGTCAATGATTATGATTATCAGGAATGTGAATAAATATTTCTTTTATTTTATCAGGAACAAAAAAATACAAATATAAAAATAATCATGAATAATACATAATGCAGTCTTTATTAAGTTCTTCTGGCAGATTGAAATTGGATAAACATTTAGAAAACATTCGTAAAACATGGAGAAACATGAATTATGCACATTTATAAGAATATTATTTAATAATATATATACTGTAATGTATAATATATATATATATTGTATATATATATATATATATATATACAGTATACATAGTAATATTATTTTTTCCGTCTTTATCTTGTTCCTCATTCCGTGTACAGTACAGTAGTTCATTGAGAGAGGAGAGGTTTTGTATACATCAATACTGCTGTTTATATACTGTACATTTGACTGTACAAATAGATTAGACTGGCCACAA
Source organism: Ascaphus truei (assembly GCF_040206685.1). Classification (NCBI taxonomy): domain Eukaryota; kingdom Metazoa; phylum Chordata; class Amphibia; order Anura; family Ascaphidae; genus Ascaphus; species Ascaphus truei. The sequence goes on along the minus strand of NC_134485.1, from coordinate 96,745,429 downwards.
CACTCCACCTCCCTCCAGGCCACCCTTTTTTCCTGAAACGACAGGAAAACAAAAAATTTGTGCAGTTATGTGCATACTGTATTATGGCATTGTGTGATGTGTAGTACTACTGTAGATGGCTGGTGCTACTTTCTCTGGAAAGAAAAAAAATGAGCAGTTAGTAGGCAGTTACTGTACTACTATCAAACTAGTCTACTGTATACTGGAACTACTGTAAACTCTGACTACTGTTAAATACTACTGTATGTAACCTGATGGCTGGTGCTGGTCTCTCTGTAAAGAAAAAAACTGTAACTACTGAACTGTATACTCTGACTACTGTTAAATACTATTTAACCTTATGGCTGGTGCTGTTCTCTCTAACTAACTGTAACTACTGTATACTCTGACTATTGGGGAAAAAAAATCTGTGCCATACTTACCTGTATCATACTGTACTTACAATACTACAGCACAGTACTACTTTCCTGATGCTTGCCCATTACGCGCGATCACAATGGGCAACACAGTGGCAATATGGTCTATATATTTATTTCAGCGTTCCACGGTGAGTACATCGTTCCAAAAACTCATTATGCCTTTCAACAACTCGTCCTTTTTGGAGGGTTTCGCCACTTTCCGGATATGGTCCTGCAGCTGATGCCAGACCATTTCGATCGGATTGAAGTCTGGCGATCTGTCATTGGAAAAAAAGGACAATTAGTTTAAGAGATACAGTACACAGTAAAAACAGTGGGAAAAAAATGAGACACGGTTACCGCACTTACTCCGCTGGCGTCTTCACCCAGTTGATACCGCGCTCAAGGATATGCGCTGTTGACGCGGTGTGCTTTGGATCATTGTCCTGGTAGAAACGGTGACCATCTGGGAACTCGCGTGTGATGTATTTCACTATCTCAGGGACAATGTTGTCTTGGAAGAAAGCTTTATTCATGATTCCTATAGCAAGAAAAGAAAAGTGCTGAAAAAACTGCACAATAGTACAGTACAGTGCATACAGCGAGGCTACACAAGTAAAGTACAGTGCATAAGGCTACATTATATTTAATATATTTTAACTTCAAAGATGACAATGCATCCTGATCCACGCCTAGAGATGGCACCCCACACATGCAGCTTCACGGGGTGTTTTGGCCGCGGCTTCAAAAATATGCGGCCTTTTTTTGTGGAATGCAAAGGTTGCAAATCTCTCCAGCGACACAGTAGACTCATCAGTGAAGATGCAATCCTGGAAAGTTTCCCCACTGTCGATCCATGCCCGGGCCTGGACCACTCTTTTGATTTTGTTTGCGTCCCGTATCATGGGGTACACTCTGTAATGACAAGGAATAAATAATTTTAGCGGTACAGTACAGTTTCCTAAACAACACTTTTACCTCCTGTACTGTCCAGTACTAACCTCACACGTCCATATTTCCATCCAATGCTGCGTCTCATCTTCTTTATGCTGGTCTCGGTTACAGTCAGATTGTGCTTTTCCTGCAGAGTGTATTTGACCCTTAAAGCACTCTTCTCATCATTCTCCTCACTTATTTTGTCCACCAGAAGAGTTGTCTCCCTACAATGTAAAGAAAATATATTGTTTTGTTAATATGCAGCAATATAAAAATTATATATACTGTTGTATTGTAATATAAATATAAAAAAAATATATACTGTTGTTATATAAATATAAATATAAAAAAAAATAAACTGTTGTAATATAAATATAAAAAAAATATACTATTGTAATGTAAATATCCAAAATATATATACTGTATACAGTACTGTTGTAATATAAATATAAATATACAAAATATATACTGTATAGTGTTGTAATTTAAATATAAATATAAAAAAATATATACTGTTGTTATATATATAGAGTGTTCGACAAATCACCCAAAAATCTACTCGCCCAACCAAAAAATCTACTCGCCACCTAGTCCCGCCCCCAACCCCGCCCCTAGTCCCGCCCCCAACCCCGCCCCCAACCCCGCTTTAAAATAAAATATATAAATAAAATTCATTTAATAAATTCCTAGTCAGAACAACATTCGTTTTTGACAAATGTATTTATTGTATTACATTATACTACAATTAGTCCTTGTTACATGTGTGTGTGTAAATGTCGGATCTAGAATTAAAAGCCAGGTGTGAATGACTAGTTTCCTGAACCCCTTAACCAGTGTCTGGATGCCCCCGCTTCACAATATCTAAAGCAGCAATCCCACCTGGGATCTTACCTGATCCGCAGTCCCTCAATGTCCAGGTACGCTCATTCCCGCAATGTTATACATTGGGGAGGTGTTCCCTACCTGTCTTCTGGGTTAGGGGGGGGGTTCCGATGTCTTCCGTGTGAAGCTTGAGCCAGATCTGGAAGAAAGCAGTATAGGGTAGTTAAGATTTCGGTGTAGTATAGGGCAGTTAAGATATATAGGGTAAATAAGAGATCCAGATCCAGAGTGTGAGTGACAGAGAGAGAGAGAGTGTGGGGGAGAGAGAGAGAGAGAGTGTGAGTGACAGAGAGAGAGAGTGTGGGGGAGAGAGAAAGAGTGTGGTGGGGAGAGAGAGTGTGGGGGGGAGAGAGAGTGTGGGGGAGAGAGAGTGTGGGGAAGTGGGAGAGAGAGTGTGGGGGAGAGAGGGAGAGAGAGTGTGGGGGAGAGGGAGAGAGAGTGTGGGGGAGAGAGTGAGAGAGAGTGTGGGGGAGAGAGGGAGAGAGAGTGTGGGGGAGAGAGAGAGTGTGGGGGAGAGAGAGAGAGAGTGGGGGAGAGAGAGAGAGAGTGTGGGGGAGAGAGAGAGTGTGTGGGGGAGAGAAAGAGAGTGTGGGGGAGAGAGAGTGTGGGGGAGAGAGAGAGTGTGGGGGGGAGAGAGAGTGTGTGGGGGGAGAGAGAGTGTGGGGGGGAGAGAGAGAGAGAGAGTGGGGGGGAGAGAGAGAGAGAGAGTGTGGGAGAGAGAGAGGGAGAGAGAGAGAGAGAGAGAGAGAGAGAGAGAGAGAGAGAGAGAGAGAGAGAGAAAGAGTGGGGGAGAGAGAGAGAGAGTGTGGGGGAGAGAGAGAGTGTGTGGGGGAGAGAGAGTGTGGGGGAGAGAGAGTGTGGGGGAGAGAGAGAGTGTGGGGGGAGAGAGAGAGTGTGGGGGGGAGAGAGAGTGTGAGGGGGAGAGAGAGAGTGTGGGGGAGACAGAAGAGAGAAACGGTGGGTGACACACACAGAGGGTGGGTGATACACAGAGAGAGAGAGGCTGGGTGAGTGACTGGCTGGGTGAGTGGTTTGCTGGGTGAGTGGCTGGGTGGGGCAGGAGTGACTGTGTGGGTGAGTGATTTACACTGACTGGGGGTGGGGGGGTGACTGACACTGACTGGGGGTGGGGGGGTGACTGACACTGACTGGGGGTGGGGGGGGGTGACTGACACTGACTGGGGGTTGGGGGTGACTGACACTGACTGGGGGTGGGGGGGTGACTGACACTGACTGGGGGTGGGGGGGTGACTGACACTGACTGGGGATGGGGGGGTTACTGACACTGACTGGGTGTGGGGGGGTGACTGACACTGACTGGGGGTGGGGGGTGACTGACACTGACTGGGGGTGGGGGGTGACTGACACTGACTGGGGGTGGGGGGTGACTGACACTGACTGGGGGTGGGGGGGTGACTGACACTGACTGGGGGTGGGGGGGTGACTGACACTGACTGGGGGTGGGGGGGTGACTGACACTGACTGGGGGTGGGGGAGGGGGTGACTGACACTGACTGGGGGTGGGGGGTGACTGACACTGACTGGGGGTGGGGGGTGACTGACACTGACTGGGGGTGGGGGGGTGACTGACACTGACTGGGGGTGGGGGGTGACTGACACTGACTGGGTGTGGGGGGTGACTGACACTGACTGGGGGTGGGGGGTTACTGACAGGGGTGGTGACTGACTGGGGGGAAGGTTACTGACTGGGGGGGGTACTAACTGGGGGGGTGACTGACTGGGGGGGGGGGGGGTTACTGACTGGGGGGGACCTCTGGTGTCACACACATACACATACTCCCATACACACATACATTCATTCACACACACACACACACACACACACACACACACACACACACACACACACACACACACACACACACACACACACACACACACACACACACACACACACACACACACACACACACACACACACACACACACACACACACACACACACACACACACACACACACACACACACACACACATTCTCCCACACACACACACATACACATTCTCACACACACACAGGGGAGGAAAGGCCGCGACCAGCACCACGCTACACCCCCACCCACCCACGCCCATCTCCCGCTCGTGTTGGGGGCAGGCCGACACCCCCCCCACCCCCAATCAGCAGGGTGGGTGGGAGGCACGTGGCAAGGTATCCGCCACTGGGCGCCCCAGGTGACAGTCAGCCCCACCGTTGCCGCCACTGCCCTGCTCCCTTCGCCAGCATGTCACAGTGCATGGCCAAGCTGCAGGCTGCTTCTTCCCCCCCAGCCCGCGGCGGCATGAAGCTCGTTGGGTGGGGGGGCCAGGCCGACATCCCCCCACCTCATGCAGCGGCTGCGCCATCATGAAGGTAGGGGACGCATGGGAGGCACGTGGTGAGGGCCGAGCCCCCCCCCGCAAGCTAACCGGGCTGCAGCAGTGGGGACCTCCCACCCCAGACATCGATCAGTGGATCGAGGGGAAGGGGACAGGAGGAGGGGAAGGGGAGAGGAGCAGGAGGAGGGGAAGGGAGCAGGAGGAGGGGACAGGGGACAGGAGCAGGAGGAGGGGACAGGGGACAGGAGCAGGGGACAGGAGGAGGGGAAGGGGACAGGAGCAGGGGACAGGAGAGCTGCCGCGGTGGGGAGTAGGAAGCCATGTGGGGACCAGGGGGATCGCAGGGAATGAGCAGAGGGGCCGCAGCATGGAGAGTACTTACCCTCCAACAGATCTCCAGGCAGAATGGCCACTCGTTGGGGGCGGGCTCATATAGAGCCTGGCCGCGCGCCCACAAAGCCTGGAGCGCGCGCCAATCAGGAGTCAGGTAGGGGAGTTTTTTTTTTTTTTTTTTCAGTGCGAGCAGGGAAATTTCAGCGCGAACGGGGGAATTTAAAAAAAAAAACACGTGTGCTGCTTGGGCCAATATTTACACGCCCGGGGGTTAAATCCTCCCGCCCCGGGCGAGTAAATGTATACAATTGTCGAACACTGTATATATATATATATAAATATACAAAATATATACTGTATAATGTTGTAATTTAAATATAAAAAAATATATTCTGTTGTAATATAAATATACATAATATATATACTGTTGTAATAACTATATATATATATATATATATATATATATATATATATATATATATATATATATATATATATATATATATATATATATATATATATATATATATATATATATATATATATATACTGTACTGATATAAATATAAATATACAAAATATATATACTGTTGTAATATAAATATACAAAATATATACTGTTGTAATAAAAAAATAAATATACAAAATATATATACTGTACTGATATAAATATAAATATACAAAATATATATACTGTTGTAATATAAATATACAAAATATATATACTGTTGTAATATAAATATAAATATACAAAATATGTATACTGTAATGATATAAATATAAATATACAAAATATATATACTGTTGTAATATAATATAAATATACAAAATATATATACTGTTGTAATATAAATATAAATATAAAAAATATATATACTGTTGTAATATAAATATAAATATACAAAATATATATACTGTTGTAATATAAATATGAATATAAAAAATATTAGATACAGTACTGTAGATGTACAGAATATTTTTGGATCTAATTTTTTTTTAAAAGGGTTATAAATATACTTATGCGTTAGTTACCGTTGGTGCCCTTTTGCGTTCTCTGTTTTTTCCGTGTGCATGATAGCTCACGGTGGTTGCTGGCACAACGAGGCCAGAAGTAGCTAACCAGCTATGGATAGCAGCAATTCGGTGTCCGCTCGTGTACATCTCCTTAATTCGCATGCTGAGATCCTTGGAAATCTTTTTAACAACCATTGCTGCGAGTAGAAAGAAATACAAACACAAGAATGTATATTCGATGTTTAGTCAATGTGTATTCAATGTGCAGTGAATCCACAAAATGGATGGTGTATTTATACGGTAATGACTCACATTAGAGTACGCCAACTTTCAACACATGTACCTGGTCGCCATGCAAAAAAGGTTACACACTTTGCATAGCTCACCACTCGATGATCTTTATTTGAACTTGCCTTTGTCCAGATACTGCATTATGCCATCTGCTTCCATGGATCAACCCCGATTCTACGGACGCAGGAACCCACTTGCCTCTGCCGTGCCTGTCAAGCAGAAAAAGCGAAAGGCGGTTGCCGTTTCCACACCAAGGCAAAAGCGACAGGCTAAGGCCAATAAAGAAAACCTTCTGCTGACCCCAAAGGCTAAGGGTTTTCATAGACGTCAGCCTTATTATGTCAAGAAGATATACGGTGATGTACTCTTGACGCAAAACGATTGGCAGCCAACACATCGAACCCGCAGAACACTTCCTCACATACACTTCGACGACTCTGCCGCCGCTGTCCCAGAAAACTTTAGCCCGTCTTCTCCACCCCTCGTCCTCGACGCTGCCGCCACCCTCCCGGAAACCCACAGGCCATCTTCTCCGGTTCTATCCGATGACGCTGCTGCCTCTGAAATCCACGGGTCACTTTCTCCTTTGCTCTTAGACGACTCTGCTTCTCGCCCAGAAATCCAAAGGTCACTTTCTCCATCCCTCTTCGACGATGCTGCCACTTCTCTACCGGATATCCACAGGTCACCTCCTCCACTCTTCTTTAACGTCGCTGCCGCTTCTCTCCATGGAACCCCCATCTCATCCTCCATTGCACCCATCCACCCAGATTTCCAGACGCCATGCACAAGAAGCAGCTCGTTAGACTGGATGCTGAATGGGATAACTGTGGATCTCCCCGGGAACTCTATTGTGCTAGCAAAGATAGATTTGCTTCAGGAGACCATGCTAAATGTGGAGCATCGGATGCTACATATGGATCAATGGATGATACATATGGATCAACGGATGGATCAACGGATGGATCGACGGATGGAGAAGATAGAGGCTGACATAGTGGGTATACATTATTTGCTCGGTGTTAATGCCCCGGTTTCCCCGACGCTGGAGCAGGGGGGTGACATGGATGTGATGAATGGGACCTTCGACCCCCTTCCATCATAAAGCGCACTCCCTCCACCAGAAGATGTAGTGTACATGTATCCTGTTGAGGAGGACATGACAACCCTGTCAAGACCACGCCAGGAGACAACACGGCGACCAAGACCGGAGGAAAGCTTCCTCCCAGACAACCTACCATCGCCCGTCGCCTCAAGCACACCTGCTCCCAAAAGACCTACATTCGCTCACATCGATACGGTGCCCGACATCACCCTGTGCGATCTGCCACCGGCGCTCAGGGAGAAGTATAGGGTGAAGAGGGCTGGTGCACCCCACAAGTATGCCTTGTTACTTTTTAAGCACCATGTTCCCTACTCGTTGTACTGCGACTGGGCCTTCAAAGTGAACTACGAAGGAAATCGCGTGAAAAAGGTGCTTCCTGCCAATTTAAGAAAGAACATTCTGGATGAAATGCGGCAATTTTATCCAATTACAGATCCTGTAATGAAAGGCGTTCGAGACTGCATTAATGGCGTTTTGCGCCATGCAAGGAATCGGCCATGGACGGACAATGTGGAGGACTTTCTGTAAGACCATACTGTTGTGCTGAACTGTACATGTTTTGACCTGCTGTACAGTACTTAAATAAAGGAGATGTTGTTGTGTGTTTTAACTTGCTGTCCACACACACAGGACCTGCACAATTCCAGTCCCTGAGGGCCGCAAACAGGCATGGTTTTCAAGGTTGTCCTGAAAACCTGCCCTGTTTGCTGCCCTCGAGGACTGTAGGGTGCAGGTCTGACTGACAGTTTTGCACACCATCCCACTGTACTGTATATGTTTCTTTAATAATGGAGATGTTTCGTTTGTATACTGTCTTTTATGAATAAAGTTTTTTTTGTAATCACAGGTAAGACCATACTGTTGTGTTGAACTGTATTGTACTGTACATGTTTTGACCTGCTGTACTTAAATAAAGGAGATGTTGTTGTGTGTTTTTTTACTTGTATTTATACAGAAATGTTTTAACTTGCTGTCCACACACACTGGACCTGCACAATTCCAGTCCCTGAGGGCCGCAAACAGGCACGGTTTTCAAAGGTTACCCTGAAATTCCCACCCTGTTTGCTGCCCTCAAGGACTGTACTGGTATTACAGTATTCTATCCTAATCAATAACTACGTTGACTCCGGTACGTGGTTTTTTAAATCCGATTCAGCAATGTGCATGCATTGTTACACATAGCGATATTATCCATCGAAATCCCTCCATTAGCCATTTTCTTTTCTGAGGAAAAACAAAAAGAAAAATTTTACTGTAATGGTCAGCCCCCTAAAGACGCTCCCAGCCAGTCCCAACAATAATTTTCTCGGGGGGCGTCTCCTGTTCACATGCGCACGCGCCTGCCGTCGATGTAATGATCCGCATATGCGTTTCAAGAAGGTTCCAATGCGCAAGCGCCTAGCGTACCACCAATTGTTCAATATCTGCAGAACAGTACTGTAGAAGCCGCTCAGCCAATGATATTGCTTACAGGAGAATCGCTTGACTTTCGAATCGCACCGATATTGATACTGCATTGTCAAAATAAAAAAAACACAGAAAATAATACGGCAACAATACTAACAATACTCACCATAGAAGTTCCCATTCAGCTAGCGCCGGCGCCGGTCCACTGCCAGTCCAGTGTTCTTGATCATTCATGTCGATAGTTTGCAGCGGGACTAGTCCACCTGTAGTCAGCTGATGAGGCTGGAAATTGCTTAGGTACATGCAAGCTTGATTGAAACTGCACGCAAAATCCGGCTCAGGCTTGCTGGATAGACAACAAGGGTTGTCACTGACGGTGGGACCGTCATTGGAAGCCGTTGCTGGTGCATTGCTTGGCAGCGACTGTCGTTTCTTAGTTGGTTTTAACATGACCCTTCGCCTTTTGCCATCATCGTGATCATAGATACAGGAAAAAGCCGGTGATAAACACCAATACCCTCCAACAAATTGTGGCTCAATACGATAAAAACAGGGATCGCTACATAACCTTTTCCTTATTGCACGCTTCCACGTATGAGGAGCTGGCGAAAATTTGTAAAAGTCATAGTTTTCGATAAAATACTGATAAATTTGAACAACTGTTGCCATCTTATCCTCTGATGCATTAATCGCGGCCCATATCAAATACGCGTAACTTCTGTCGGGTTTTTGGTAAGCGGGCTGCACTTGAACACTCATGGCAGGCGGTGGGTCTCTGGAGAATACTTTAACCGAAACTGGTCTTTATCTTTCTTTAATATGAAAAGCCTAAATTGATACATTTTTGCAACCTCTTCCTTCAGTCTCAAGGCCAAGTTACAATAGCACACTGTGGAATCTTTTTTACACGAAACACCTGCAAGTCGACACATTACTGAAGCGCATGCATATTACAATTCATGAATATCTGCCATCTGGAGGACACGCGAAGAATTGCAACCTATTAAATCCGATCCATTCTCAATAAACGCATCAACCGCGCGTCAACCGCGCATGACCCGTAGCTGGGAACGCAAAATGAACGCGGCATGCGCCAGGTGAAGTGCGTCGCATTCCAGGAAAAAGCAATGGAAAAACCGGCGATGTGTTAGAATAAAAGCTGCCGCAGCAGTACTATGGTTTAAAAAGACTATTTGCTCTAGTTGCAGCATCAGGATTTGGGGTTTATTCCCCTTTTTGTCTACATTTTCCTTGAAATAGTCAGCAAAGTCCTGAGATGAGACGGAGGAAGAAAAACAGGCAGCTGAGGTTGGTCTGAGTAGGGAGTCAAACACAGAGAACAGTCGGCATGGGTTAGACTTCTGCATGTGGATTATTGTAGAAAAGCATGTTTGTTTAGCCTGAGAGAGGACAGAGTTGAAACAGGATAGCATAATTTGTAGTGAAGGAAGTCTGCGAGAGTGTGAGATTTCCTACAGAGCCGTTCAAAGGAATGAGTGCAGGAACGCAGCATGCGCGTGAGTAAGTTTAACCAGGGTCTGGGGTTAGAAAGGTGAGAATGGCAAAGAGAAAGTGGGGAATGTAGATCAAGAAAGGAGGATAGTGCAGTTGTAGTTCATGACCAGGTTGTCAGGGTCTGGAGCAGAGCTGTGAGAGGAGAGGGAGGAGCGTAAAGTGGATTCAAAATCTGTTAGGTTAATAGAGCGCAGGTCTCTACATAAACGAGGGGTAGATGGAGGTGGAGAAAGGGAGAAGTGAGAGAAAAATAAGATGAGATGATGGTCTGAGAGAGGAAGGGGGAAATAGTGAAATCAGAGAGAGAAAAGTTTTTAGTGAAAACCACGTTAGAGAGAGAAAGCGGGAAGCCCAAAGATATGGCAGTTGAAGTCCCTAAGGAGATGAACAGGAGAGTCAGGGCCGCCAACAGAAATCATGTGGCCTAGGACAAATTAAAGGAGCAGCCCCCCCGCCTCCCATAGTGCACCTACCGCAGAACTTTTTTTTTAGTGCACAACTTTTACTTAACTTTTTTTTTGTTAATAAAAAAACATTACAATGCAATCTGTTTATTTTAATATTTTCAACAAAAGACAAAGATACCCAATGCTACATCCTATGTGACAAAAGACCTGGGGGGATTCAGTATGGGACTGGGGTGTTCCCTACATGTCTTCTGGGTTAGGGAAGATTCTGATATCTCCTGTGTAAAGCTTGAGAGTCAGATCTGGAAGAAAGCAGTATAGGTTATTTCGGTGTAGGTATAGGACAGTTAAGATAAGACAGAGAAAGTGTGGGTGAAAGAGAGAGACACAGAGAGAGTGGGTGTGGGGGGTGGGTTGGTGACAGGGTGGGTTACTGACTTGTGGGTGGGCTCTGACACTCTCCCACTCTCTGACTCTCTCCCACTCTCTGACTCTCTCCCAATCTCTGACTCTCTCCCACTCTCTGACACTCTCCCACTCTGATTCTCTCCCACTCTCTGACTCTCTCCCACTCTCTGACTCTCTCTTACTCTCTGACTCCTCTCTGACTCTCTGACTCCTCTCTGACTCTCTAACTCTCTAACTCTCTCTGACTCTCTCTGACTCTCTAACACTCTCTGACTCTCTCCCACTCTCTCTGACTCTCTGACTCTCTCCCACTCTCTGACTCTCTCCCACTCTCTGACTCTCTCTCACTCTCTGACTCTCTCCCACTCTCTGACTCTCTCCCACTCTCTGACTCTCTCCTACTCTGATTCTCTCCCACTCTGATTCTCTCCCACTCTCTGACTCTCTCTTACTCTTTAACTCGTCTCTGAATCTCTGACTCCTCTCTGACTCTCTAACTCTCTCTGACTCTCTCTTACTCTTTGACTCCTGTCTGACTCTCTGACTCCTCTCTGACTCTCTAACTCTCTCTGACTCTCTAACTCTCTCTGACTCTCTCCCACTCTCTGACTCTCTCCCACTCTCTTTGACTCTCTGACTCTCTCCCATTCTCTGACTCTCTCCCACTCTCTGACTCTCTCCCACTGCCTGACTCTCTCCCACTCTCTGACTCTCTCTCTGACTCTCTGACTCCTCTCTGACTCTCTGACTCCTGTGTGACTCTCTAACGCTCTCTGACTCTATAACTTTCTCTGACTCTCTAACTCTCTCTGACTCTCTAACTCTCTCTGACTCTCTCCCACTCTCTGCTCTCTCCTACTCTCTGACTCTCTCCCACTCTCTGACTCTCTAACTCTCGCTGACTCTGTCACACTCTCTGACTCTGTCCCACTCTCTGACTCTCTAACTCTCTCTGACTCTCTCCCACTCTGACTCTCTCTGACTCTCTCTGACTCTCTGACTCTCTCTAACTCTCTCTGACTCTCTAACTCTCTCTGACTCTCTAACTCTCTGACTCTCTCTGACTCTCTCCCACTCTCTGACTCCTCTCTGACTCTCTCCCACTCTCTGACTCTCTAACTCTCTCTGACTCTATCCCACTCCCTGACTCTCTCCCACTCTCTGACTCTCTCCCACTCTCTGACTCTCTCCCACTCTCTGACTCTCTCCCACACTCCCACTATCTGACTATCTCCCACTCTCTGATTCTCTCCCACTCTCTGACTCCCTCCCACTCTCTGACTCCTCTCTGGCTCTCTCCAACTCTGACTCTCTCCCACTCTCTGACTCTCTCCCACTCTTTCCCACTCTCTGTCTCTCTCCCACTCTCTGACTCTCTCCCACTCTCTGACTCTCTCCCACTGTTTGACTCTCTCTCTCTCTCAGACTCTCTCTCTGACTCTCTCTCTGACTATCTCTCCCAATCTCTCTCTCTCTGGACTCGCTTTCTGGACTCCCACCATGACTCTCTCCCACTCTCTGACTCTCTAACTCTCTCTGACTCTCTCCCACTCTCTGACCCTCTACCTCTCTCTGACTCTATAACTCTCTCTGACTCTCTCCAACTCCCTGACTCTCTCCCACTCTCTGACTTTCTCCCACTCTCTGACTCTCTCCCACTCTCCCACTATCTGACTATCTCCCACTCTCTGACTCTCTCCCACTCTCTGACTCTCTCCCACTCTCTGACTCTCTCCCATGCCTCTCTGACTGTCTCCCACTCTGACTCTCTCCCACTCTATGACTCCTCTCTGACTCTCTCCCACTCTGACTCTCTCCCACTCTCTCCCACTCTCTGACTCTCTCCTACTCTCTCTCAGACTCTCTCTCTGACTCTCTCTCTCTCTGACTATCTCTCCCACTCTCTCTCTCTCTCTGGACTCGCTCTCTGGACTCTCTCTCTGGACTCTCTCTCTGGACTCTCTCTCACTCTCTGGACTCTCTCTCTTGACTCTCTCTTTCTCTCTAGACTCTCTCTCTCTGGGCTCTCTCTCTCTCTCTCTCTGGACTCTCTCTGACTCTCTCTGAGACTCTCTCTGACTCTCTCTCTCTCTCTCTCTCTGAGACTCTCTCCAAATCTCTCCCTCTGAGACTCTCTCTCTTTCTGAGGCTCTATCACAGACACTCTCTTTCTGACACACTCTCTCTCTCTGACACAGCCTCTCTCAAATACTCTCTCTCTCTCAGACACTCTCTCTCGGACACTCTCTCTCTCTCAGACACTCTCTCTCTCAGACACACTCTCTCTCAGACACTCTCTCTCAGACACACTCTCTCTCTCTCAAACACACTCTCTCTCTCTCAGACACTCTCTCTCAGACACACTCACTCTCTCTCTCAGACACTCTCTCTCTCAGACACTCTCTCTCAGACACTCTCTCTCTCAGACACTCTCTCTCTCTTCCAGACACTCTCTCTCTCAGGCACTCTCTCTCTCTCAGACACTCTCTCCCTCAGACACTCTCTCTCAGACACACACACTCAGACACACACTCAGACACACACACAAACTCACTCAGACACACACACACACACACACGGGGGAAATCGGAACGGGGGTGAATCAGAGCAAGGGGGGAAATCGGAAAAAGGGGGATTGGAACAGGGGGGATCAGAGCAAGGAAGAGCAGGGGGGAATCGGAACAGGGGGAAATTGAAACAGGGGGGATCAGAGCAGGGGGGATCAGAGCAGGGGAGGATCGGAGCAGGGGGATCAGCGCAGGGGGCAGGAAATCAGAGCAGGGAGGCAAGGGGGAAGCAAGAGAGGCATGGAGCAGTACTCACCACTTGCTCCATGCCAGAAAGGGCGGGCCTCGCTTTGCAAGCTTGTATAGAGCTTGCTGCAGGCCCCAAAAAAATCCTGGCACAGCGTGCCAACACACGCCAGCCAATTAGGAGAGGGGGGAGGCTTTTTTTCCCTTCTCTTTACAGAGACGTGTGCGCTGACTGGCGCATCGTGAGTACGCTAAATCCTGTCACCCCGTGGTTACCGGGCGATGGGATTTATCTAGAGGCACGGCCGCACTGGGGCCCAGTCGGTTGGCTCCCCTGACTCATGGGGCCCAGGACGCCAGTGCCCTCTGTCCCCCACTGTTGGCGGCCCTGAGGAGGGCCAGAGGGGAGAAAGAAGGAGAGCCTGGGTTTAAAGTAAGAGAGAAAAAAGAAAGGGAATGAGTAGGGGTGTTGTGCCAAACAAGCATGAAATACAATAATTTAGAAAGTACCATCAAAGTTAAGAAACATGAATGTGAATATGACATTGTTAGAATAGTAAAGTTGTAGTATAAAAGTAAAGAAAATGAAAGTTTAAAATACGGTGGATTTCGACTTCCATCAACATCATCTTCTGGCTGTCGATTTGAAGCTTTTATTTCTGAAAAAATGTTGATGGTGCTTTAAGTATACAGGTACTGTAGTACGCATGTGTTAATGTACACCAAAGTGTGCCTGCGTGAACACACACTTTAGTGCGAATGCATAAATGCATTTACGGGCTACGGCACACGTGCAGTACAGTATGCGTGTCATAGGGAATTACAGTTGCTCCTGTACTGTACATTATATTTACCTTGATTATAAACCTTGCCAACAAGGTGGAAATTACCCAATGTCAGGGGTGTACTGTTCGTAGCCGCTCGAGTCGATCAAGTAGTCAGGATGCAAGCTGACAGAATTGTTTGGTCCCTGCTGATGATATTGGGACAGATAGCCAAATGGAGCCATATAGGTATAATCAGGTTGAGGCTGGTCCAGGTAGTCAGGATTTAGGTTAATCAGGTTTTCAGTGCCGATTGGACCAAAATGGTAGTAGTATTGGTATTGAGGTAAGCCGGTGGTGGCACATTGGAGGCGCAGGAAGTACGATTATTCAATCTCTTGGTGCCGATCTTTCTCCTTTTAAAGTTGCCATGATCAAACATGCCCGCAAAAGATGGGTGCAGTGACTACCTCTTGTGCTGGCTGCATGTAGGGATATTCTAATAAAGCAATGATTCATTGACAAATTATCCTGTATACTGTAGAACTCTTCCAACTGTGCGGGTTTGGTGAATTTTTGAAATATTCATACCTGTCAATTATATGGTTATAGATCTCAGATACAGTTGCCTTGTTATTTGTCAAAGCTCTAATAGCTGAAAATATCATGTATGCAAAACTGCATTGGGATTTACTGAAAGGAGTTGACATTATATGTCCCATGCAACAGTCGGCAGTAAAGATAATGTTAAATAACGTACTGAACATTCAGTTTGGTAATAAAATGTAAAATGTCTAAATTTGATAGAATCTTGAGTGACCAAGGTCATTTAACAATGGATTACTGTAATGGCCATGCTTTTTATCTGGCCTTAAAGAGACCTGTTTTCAGAGATTGAGTACTACAATATGTACTGTAGCATCTTAAATCCCCCATAGGCAAATACAATCACTTTGCTATCTGTTGGACACGCACTGAACTGCAACCACACAAATAATAATTCTGTCTGACAACTAAATACAGGAGGGACTACTTGCCACGAACTCGAAAAGTCGCCGAGAGTAGAGGGAATTTAGATGGAGTAAGTCACCTGAGAAGCACGAAAGATGGCTGCACTTTTGTAACGTGATGCGATAGAGAACTGGTAGTTTCACCTCTATGTAAAAAATTACACATCAACAAAGCATATACATTTATATAATAAAGCTATTGTGTTAAATTCATAAGTGGTTTGTAACCTCCATTTTGTAAGAGATGACCTATTAAAGCTATATTTTTTTATGGGATCCCTCTACTCTGTACTTTTTTGGTGATTTCTTCACCTGTAGTGCACCACACTTCTCAATCAGTTTCCTGCTTCTACATAGAGCGGTCTGCACACAGAATACCTATGGATTTACAAAACGGATGTTTGGACTCTTCAATGTGTGAGTAAATTTATTTGTGGTCACTCCACAGCTTAGCCATTTTCATTATTCGACTGTGGGAAGGCATGGACTCTTGATTATATAGTCCTGAACACTGTTATATCTGGACACTGGATGTGTTAGCCTCCTAGAATTGTGATATTCGAAGATTTTCAGGAGGGCATTATTCCCTTCTCTATATAAACCTTAAATGAGTGAATTAATTGGTATTTCCAATGTGAAATTAGCAAATGTCTTTATTGCATATTTTGTTCTTTATGTCTCTGAGTAACACATCTCTTCTGGACTGTGTTTAAATTTGCAATAATATATGCAAATTCAGAAGTAATGCATAATTGCAAATATATTTAGTCATTTATTTTTTTATTTCTGTATTTGCAAAGTACCTCTGGATGGCTTATTTATAACTCTATGAAACCCTGCTAAATAAATTTTATTTTACAATAACTAATGGTGTTTAACCAATATCCAGTTTAAATTATCTACTTGGCAAAACATAATCCCAATGTGGTCAACCTTTTTCAATTATCATACATATAGTGAGTCTCTATTGCCGTGACCCCTGTTAAAAAGAAAAATATAAATGTATTCAATAATAAACAAGTTATTACAAAGAGTTATGCTTCATTAGCAACAGTTTAAGTGATCAGTTGCATAAAAATCAACAGATAAAATGACAACAAAATAACAATGCCTTTCATACTTCATATGTCCTTTTCATTCTTTGCATTTCACTGTTCTTGATTTCTATTAAAAATGCATCAAATTTTTGATTAGTTTATCACAATGTGGAACCAAACAACTCAGTATGATAGAATTTAATTTTTGTTGTAGATGATCTATCCTCTTGATGCAGGGACTGTGATCACCCAATCAAAGCCCATGTTAAGGTTAGGAAATATGCTCCTGAGTAAATGTCAGGTTGAATTTGATACAAAATATGAATAACCTTATCCTTTCAATGACTTTCAATGGAAAAAGAGATTGAATCAGCCCTTACCCCATATATCAAAGCTGCCTGGAACAAATATATTTCTCTTCCTTCTCTGCACTGATGCGCCTCAATTATTTGCAAGTTTTCCATCTAATGATACAAACTTCAGAAGAAATAAAAGAAAAAAAGAGAAACAATTCATCTTCAAGTGTGCGAGATTGAATTGTGACAAGCACATGTGTGTCTACTGTACATGAGGACTTATTTAACTGTAAATGTACAAAGAAAACTAACTCTACTATGGTCAAAGTGTGCAATAATGATGTACTTATTATGTTGCATGTTAGAGAAGCAAATATTCATTTTATATAAAGATGAAGTTTGGTGATATAATTTCTGCTTGTCCAATAATACAGTACACACCTCTTATATTGTCGCTCCTCTGATAAGGCATATACTTTAACTAAAACAGACTCTGACTTTGGAGATAAATAAATCAGGAGCAATGCTCTCCTTATCAATATTTGTACTAAACAAAAAGAGAATGTAAAAATGTGCCTATTTCATGGAATAAACTTATGTTAAACTTGAATAATTTTGCACTACCACTGTCAGCAACCATGACAAGCTTTTTATCAACAAATGATAGAATGCTACGAAGGGAAATCAGACAAAAAACCTCCCAACCAGAGTACCAAGTTCTATAGAGGACAATTATTTGGACACATATGCTGAATTAAACAGATTAGAGAATCTACTAAAATTAGAATTGCATTACTGGTGGGATTTGGTCTACTTAAGAAAGTATATTGCAGAAAGTAGGATTCCAAGAGGTCTAAGGATCCAAAAGAATCCTACATTTGATGAGGAAGAATTTAGTAGGATATGGAACAATATCCTAGATGCTGGGTCATGTGCCCTGATTAAACTTCTAATTACTTATAGGGAAAAGAAAATAGAGAATATGGAGGGTGATATAAGGAAGCTACAGGAAGAACTTAAATTATTTGAAGGAACTCCAAAATTCAAGAATTTAGAGGAAGATATAAACAAGAAAATGGAAAGGTTTGAATGTGAGTTGTTGGATAAAAAGAATAAGAAATTTAAAAGAGATCAGGATGACTATGCTAATGGAATGCAACGTAATTGGGCGAGAGCTAAGTTTAGGGAACAACCCACTCAACAGACAAGGGGGAAAGAATTTGATACAAATAAAGATAAAAAGAAAAGAAGTACTAAGACACATAACAAAACAAGAGAGAAAACACAATTCATCATCATTAAAAAGAAAGAAATACAAGACAGGAGTGTGACAGATTTTGGGATACAGCTAGGGGTAGTTATAGGCCCACTGAGGATGTGAGTAGTGTTCTCAGATATTACAAATAAAATGAAGTCGTAACCAACTCAGAGGGGTTAAGATATTCAGTAGCACTCATGATAGAATTTAGACGACAAGGAGCTATACTCAAGAATGGGGCAAGTAACAAATTCAAACCAAGCACTCAGGTATCTTTTTTTTAGGGAGAACCCCAAAATCAGCAGAAAGACACAAAAAATTGGTAGATCAGAGTGATTGGGGCAGAATATCTCCAATAAAAGAGAGCAGGGAAACCTACGAGAAAAGACAAAAACAAATCTTACAAACCCAAAGGGAAGTAAAAAGATTAGAGCACGAGGTTGCAGAGGGGAAAAAAAAGTACAGCAAAAAAAGGAGACGATAAGAATGAAGAATGAAGGGGGAAAATTGTGTTTTTAACTTGTCTAAATTAACACTCAAAGAAAACAACATAAAAGTTCTGAATAAAGGGCTGTAATTTGCTCCAATGAGCAACCCAATCCTTTTTGAGCTATTTGTGGACCTTCACAGGTTTACACAAAAACTGACTTTGAAACATCATTTTCTAAAAATAGGAAAAGAAGAGGAAGAACCAATTTTTGACATTAATCAACAAATGAAGGAAAAATATTTTTTTTAATCAATGGCAGAATTACCTGAAGAAATTGAGGGGAAGATGAATATGAAGAAATTTTGACTGATACAAGTATTCTATTAGCTGATAGCATTGGCTGTAAACACACTAATATTAAACCTTGGTCAACATTTTATCCCACTCAATCTAAGGGGAAAAACATTGAAGAGTTTCACCAACTGGTTTTTAATGATTTTAAAATACTGTGTGATACCAAAAAGGTAGTCAAATCAAATTTAACTAAGAATGAGAAAACGGCCCTTAAGAGCCTGAAAAATAATAAGGAAATTGATATTAGGCAAGCGGATAAAGGCTGAGGGGTGGTCCTATATAATAGATTACAGCCGCGGCCCCTTTTATTCTCCAACATCTGCAAAAAATTTCGGGATTTTTTCCGAATGCCGCGCACTTCACTGCATTTCACCACATTCATGCCGCATTCTGACCGCATTTATACCGCATTCATGTTGAATTCACACCCGCGGTTGATGCACGGTTGATGTGTTTATTGATAATGGTTCAGATTTAATTGGTTGCAATTCTTCGCGTATCCGCCAGATGGCAGATATTCATGAATTGTAATGCGCATGCGCTTCAGTAATGTGCCGACTTGCAGGTGTTTAAAAAAATACCACAGTGGTCCATTGTAAATTGGCCTTGGGACTGAAGAAGTTACAATAATGTATCAATTTAGGCTTTTCATATTAAAAAAAGACAAGCATAGTTTCTGGTCTGTTATTGTCCTAAGAGTCCCGCCATGAGTGCACAACTGCAGTCCGTGTTCCAAAAACCCAACAGAACGTACGCTTATTTAATATGGGCCGCGATTAATGCAACAGATGATAAGATGGCAACAGTTGTTCAAATGTATCAGTATTTTATCGAAAACTATGACTTTTACACATTTTCGCCAGATGCTCATGTGTGGAAGCGTGCAATAAGGAAAATGTTATGTAGCGATCCATGTTTTTTTCGTATTGATCCCGATGTTATTGGAGGGTATTGGTGTGTATCACAGGGTTTTCCCCGTACCTATGATCATGGAGACTGCAAAAGGCGAAAGGTCGTGTTAAAACAAACTAAGAAACGTCAGTCGCTGGCAAGCAATGCGACAGCGACAGCGACAGCTTCCAATAACGGTCCGACCGTCAGTGAAAACCTGGTGACAGGCAACCCTTGCTGTCTGTCCCCGCCCGGATACCTGCAGCCTGAGCCGGATTTCACGTACAGATTCGAGCAAGCTTGCATGTACCTAAGCAATTTCCAGCCTCATCAGCTGACTACACGTGTAGTAGTCCCGCTTCACCTGTCAATGACATGTATGATCAAGAATATGGGACTGGCAGTGGCTCGGCACCAGCTGATTGGCAAAGTCTATGGTGAGTAATGTTGCCGTATTTTATTCTGTTTTTGAAATATCAATATCAATGCGATTCAAAAGTCAAGCGATTCTCCTGTAAGCAATATCATTGGCTGAGCAGCTTATACAGTAGATACTGCACAATTGGGGAAAAGCTAGGCGCATGGAACCTTCACATTGACGGAAGGCCCATGCGCAAGTGAACAGGAGACGCCCCAGAGAAACTTATTGGTGGGACTGACTGTGGGAACTTCTTTAGGGGACTGACTGACCATTACAGTAAAACCTTTACTTTTTTTTGTTCCTCAGAAAATAAAACTTTGTCATCTCATGCGGAAAACGGCAAATGGAGGGATTTCGATGGATAATATCGCTTTGTGTTACAATGCCTGCACATTGCTGAATCTGATTAAAAAAAAACACGTACCGGACTCTACAGTTTAGTGGCCGTTGTTATTGATTAGGATAGAATACTGTAACTTAGAGCTTCATAGAAAACCTGAAACAGTATGCTGTTGTTTTCAGACTGTATACAATACTTTTTTTTATATATATACTGTATAATAAACCCGAAAAATAAAATGTATGCATTTATTCTACATTTATTCCAGTACATATGTGTATTCTATACCCGTACAGCATGTATTGTTTTAATAGTCTTGTGATGTACAATACTGAGCATGCCTTCAGTATACAGTACAGTATGCCTGGACAGTACTGTACAGTACTGTACAGTATGTTCTAGAAACACTGTATTTTGTTACAGTATAAAAGGAGACAATGGAACAATTTAAAACAAATCAACATTTTCTTTTATTGGTGGAGTAAGTACAAAAATATTTATTTACAAATACAATGTACTGTAAAACCATTTTAAGTGTACAGCCATTCAAAACATCAACAGGTGTATGGTTTACTGCTAGTGAAAACATTTATGTACAGAAAGTCAAACATTTAGAGTCAGTCAGACCTTCATAACTCCAGTCCTCGAGGGCCGCAAACAGCCCCGGTTTTAAGGAAAACCTTGAAAACCGGGCCTGTTTGCGGCCCTCGGGGACTGGAATTGTGCAAGTCTTGTGTACAGTAAGTAAAAACATTTCATTTTTAATATAAGTTATAACACGCAACATCTCCTTTATTAAAGTACAGAAAGTCAAAACAAGTACAGCACAACAGTATGGTGTTATTAAAAAAAATTCTTTATTCATAAAATGTAAAAAACGCAACAGCTCCTTTATTAAAGTACAGAAAGTCAAAACATTTACAGTAGGATGATGTACAGAGCAGTCAGTCAGGCCTGCACAACTCCAGTCCCCGAGGGTCACAAACAGGCCCAGTTTTAAGGATAACCTTAAAAACTGGGCCTGCTTGCGGACCTCGGGGACTGGAATTGTGCAGGTCTTGTGTACAGTAAGTAAAAACATTTTGTTATTAATACAAGTTAAAACACGCAACAATTCCTTTATTAAAGTACAGAAAGTAAAAACATGTACTGCACAACAGTATGGTGTTATTAAAAAAATTCTTTATTCATAAAATTTAAAAAATGCAACATCTCCTTTATTAAAGAACAGAAAGTCAAAACATTTACAAAAAATTTACAAAAATTAACAACAGTTGAACAGTCGCGCAAATTCGATCCCCACCAGAATGTCCTTCCAGGGCCGATGCCTTGTATGGCACAAAATGCCATTAATGGAGTCTCGAACGATTTCCATTAAAGGATCTGAAATTGAAAAATAGCGCCACAATTCCTCCACAATAGTCCTGCTTAAATTTTCAGGAAGCGCCCTTTTTCACGATTTCCTTCGTAGTTCACATTGTAGACCCATCCGCAGTACACCAAGTAGGACACGTGGTGCTTAAAAATTAACATGGCATACTTCTGGGGTAAACCAGCAATCATCACCCTATACTTCTCCCTGAGTGCCGGTGTCAGCTCACGCAGGATGATGTCGGGCACCGTATCGATGCAAGCGTATGTAGGTTGGGTGCTGGGAGCGGGTGTTCTTCTGGGAGAGGGTGTGCTTGTGGCGGCGGGCGAGGCAAGGTTTTCTGGGAGGAAGCTTTCCTCCTGTCTTGGTCACCGTGTTGTCTCCTGGCGTGGTCTTGATGGGGTTGTCATGGTATCCTCCTCCTCAACAGCATACATGTAACACAAATTCTTCTGGTGGAGGGGGTGCGCTTGGTGTTTGAAGGTGGTCGAAGGTCCCATTCATCACATCCATGCCACCCTCCTGCTCCGGCGTCAGGGATACAGGGGCATGAACACCGAGCAAATTATGTATCCCCGCTATGTCAGTCTCTATCTTCTCCATCCGTCGATCTCTCTTCTCCATCTGTTGATCCATATTTAGCATGGTCTCTAAAAGCAGATCTATCTCTACCAGCACAGTAGAGTTCCCGGGGATATCCACACTTAATCCATTCAGCATGCGGTCTAATGAGCTGGTTCTTGTGCATGGCGTGCTGTGGACATCTGGGTGGATGGGTGCTACGGAGGATGAGATGGGGGTTCCATGAAGAGAAGCGGCAGCGTCGTCAAAGAAGGATGGAGGAGGTGACCTGTGGATTTCCGGGAGAGAAGCGGCAGCGTCGTCAAAGAGGGATGGAGAAAGCGACCTGTGGATTTCCGGCCGAGAAGCGGCAGAGACGTCTAAGCGTAATGGAGAAAGTGACCCGTGGATTTCAGGTGCACCAGCGGCAACGTCGTCGAAGAGCAGTGGTGAAGATGGGCTGTGGGTTTCCGGGAGAGCGGCGGCAGCGTCGTGGATGAGTAGTTGAGAATTTGGGCTGTAGATTTCCGGGAGAGCAGCGGCAGAGTAATCGAAGCATAAACGAGGAAGTGGCCTGTGGGTTCGATGGGTTGGCTGCCATTTGTTTTGCGTTGAGTGTACATCACCAAATTTCTTCTTGACATAATAAGGCTTACGTGTATTAAAACCCTTAGCCTTTGGGTCAGCAGAAGGTTTTCTTGATGAGCCTTAGCCTGTCGCTTTGGCCTTGGCTTGGAAATGGCTGCCGCCTTTTGCTTTTTCTGTGTGATAGGCACGGCAGAGGTGAGTGGTTTCCTGCGTCCGTAGAATTGTGGTTGATCCATGGAAGCAGATAGCACAATGTAGTATCTGGACAAGGGCAAGTTCAGATACAGATCATCGAGTGGGAGGCTATGCAAAGTGTGTAACCTTTTATGCATGGCGACGAGGTACAGGTGTTAAAAGTGGGCATACTCTAATGTGAGTCATTAACGTATAAATACACCATCCATTTTGTGGGTTCACTGCACATTGAATACACATCGACTAAACGTCGAATATACATTCTTGTGTTTGTATTTCTTTCTACTCGCAGTAATGCCTGTTAAAAAGACTTCAAAGGATCTCAGCATGAGAATTAAGGAGATGTACACGAGCGGACACCGAATTGCAGATATCCAATGCTGGTTAGCTGCTTCTGGCCTCGTTGTGCCATCAACCACCGTGTGCTATCATGCACACGGAAATCCAAACAACGCACGAGGACACCAACGGTAACTAAAGCGTAATTATATTTATTTAACTATATAATACAGTATATCTAATATTGTTTATATTGCTGCATATTAATAGAACTATATATTGTGTAGATCTATCTCATTTTATAGTTATTTCGGTATATTTATATAACTACAGTATATAATACAGTATATCTATTGTTTATATTGCTGCATATTAATAGAACTATATATTGTGTAGATCTATCTCATTTTATACTATTTTTACTGTAAATGATGTGACCTACGGCACTGTAACTTACCGGATTGTTGTTTTTCTGTACATTGTAGGGAGACAACTCTTCTGGTCGACAAAATAAGTGAAGAGAATGATGAGAAGAGTGCCTTAAGGGTGAAATACACTCTGCAGCAAAAACACAATCTCACTGTATCCGAGACCAGCATAAAGAATATGAGACGCAGAATTGGATGGAAATATGGGCGTGTGAGGTTAGTACTGGACAGTACAGGAGGTTAAAGTGTTGTTTAAGAAACTGTACTGTACCTATAAAATTATTCCTTGTCATTACAGAGCGTACCCTATGATAAGGGACGTTAACAAGATCAAGAGAGTGGTCCAGGCCCAGGCATGGATCGACAGTGGAGAAACTTTCCAGGATTGCATCTTCACTGAAGAGTCTACTGTTTCGCTGGAGAGATTTGCCACCTTTGCATGCCACAAAAAAGGTTGCATATCTATGAAGCCGCGTCCAAAACACCCAGTGAAGATGCATGTGTGGGGTGCCATCTCTAGGCGTGGACCAGAATGCATCGTCATCTTTGATGGTAAAATAATGCACAAAGTCACATTCCTTATGCTCTGTACTGTACTACTGTAGTGTGCATTCGTTTGAGCACTTTTCTTTTCTTGTTACAGGAATCATGAATAAAGTTTTTTTCAAGAGAAAATAGTGCCTGAGATTGTGGCGTACATCACACGTGAATTCCCAGATTGTCACCGTTTCTACCAGGACAACGATCCCAAACACACCGTGTCAACATGTGCACATTCTTGCCTGCGGTATCAACTGTGTGAAGATGCCAGCGGAGTAAGTACGGTAAACGTGTCTCATTTTTTCCACTGTTTACTGTGTATCTCTTTAACTAATTCTCCTTCTTTTCCCCCTCCAATGACAGATCGCCAGACTTCAATCCATTAAAAATGGTATGGCTTCAGCTGAATGATCATATCCAAAAAGTGGTAAAACCCTCAAAAAAGGATGTGTTGGCGAATGGCATACTGAGTTTTTGGAACAATGTACTCACCGTCGAAAGATGTAATAAATCTATCGACCATATTGCGACTGTGTTGCCCATTGTGATAGACCGTAATGGGCATGCATCAGGAAGGTAGTATGGTACAGTACTGTACTGTAGTATGTTAAGTACAGGCACATCAAGTACAGTATGATACAGCTAAGTATGGCACAGATTGTTTTCCAGTATACAGTATGCACTTACAGTACTGTAACTGCATTAATTTTTTCTTTTAAGAGAGAGCTGCACTACTAATCTTGTTATAAAGTATTTTACAGTAGTTATACAGTAGTTGTAATGTAGTATAGAGTTCCATAATACAGTTGTTTGACAGTAGTAACTGCATAGTCCAATATGGAGTAGTTATACTGTACACAATGCTATTATACAGTATGCACTTACACTGGCGACACACTTTATTCGAGCTCGGCTAGTCCCACGAATTCGGGTATACCCGGGTGTATTGAGGTTTGTGACTGTTTTCTGCCCGAGTGCATTGGGTTATTTTCAAGGCAGGGATTGAAGCATTTTATTCCCGCTGGCTGCAATACTGCACAGTATATATATATATATACTGCATTACAATTCATGAATTTATGCCATCTGGTAGACACGCGAAGCATTGCAGCCTATTAAATCCTAATCATTATCATTTAACAGATCAGCCGCCCGTCAGCCAGGCATGAACCCAGGCTGGGAAGGCAAATGCAACGGGGCTTGTCAGAGGTGAGGAGCGGCGCATTCCAGGTATCTGCCAGGTACATACTGGGTATTTGCTCGAATAAAGTGTGTCGGTGCAGTAACTGCGCTCATTTTTTCTTTCCTTTTCAGAGAGAGCTGCGCTACAAATCTTGGTACAAAGTACTGTCCAGTAGTTATACAGTAGTTATAATGTACTGTAGTATAGAGTTCCCGTATACAGTAGTCCAATATGGAGTAGTGATACTGTACACAATGCCATTATATGCACTTAACTGCACTAATTTTTTCTTTCCTTTTCAGAGAGATCTGCACTAAAAAAGGACGGGCAGGGGGAGGGGGATATCATGTGTAAATTGTGTGAACTGTGTGTATAGTGTATCAAAAGTCATGATTTACACAAAACCCTTCCTCTCTCAATGAACTACAGAGTGCAATGCAGAATGCAATGTGGCCATGACGAAGAAGATAAAGACTGAACATTTGTTTGACTGTTTTTACTGTAATTCATGATTATTTGTATTATTTATTTATTTGAATATTTCATTCCTGATAAAATAAAATAAATATTTCTTTAAATTCACGATACTCTTTGAAATACCCCCTCCCTTCCCAAAGAAAAAAAAAGAATGACAAAAATTGGTAACTTATCAAAAACACGATTCAGATTATGTTTTTTTTAAATCAGTCCTTAAAAAAAGGATGTCTTTTTTTTCTTTGAACTTATAAGGAATCCGCTCCGCAGTTTACTGGTTGCCTTACCTTGTAGAACTGTGCAGTCCTGGAGCACCTCTCCTGATGTTTGCTGCAGCCTGGATTCACTCACCAAAGCTATACTGTACACACTCCCTCTGGTATCTACTGCAGCTGTGCAGCCTATCACTGCAACCTAGACTTGCATTCATTCATTGGAGCAGTACCTTCACACCCCCCTCCGGGGATTGGCCCGCTGGCCTTTAAGTATTGTCTTCCCATAATGCTCCCTGCCGAGCATAGTCCTAACTGGATGTCTACTGTTTTGCCACAAGCCCTCGCTTGTTCTCCTATGCTGATACCAGGTTCCGCCCTGCGTCCTTCAGCTTCCTTCAAGCCGCTTGTTCTCCTATGCTGATACCAGGTTCCGCCCTGCGTCCTTCAGCTCCCTTCAAGCCGCTTGTTCTCCTATGCTGATATGGAGGTTCCGCCCTGCGTCCTTCAGCTTCCTTCAAGCTCCCGCTTGTTCTCCTGCGCTGAAGCAAAGGTATCCCCTATGTCTTCAGCTTCCTGCTTTCCTGCACTGAGGCAAAGGTATTCCCCGCGCCCTTCAGTCTCCTGATTCCTGCACTGTAGCGGAGGTTTCCCTGTGGATCTTCAGCTTCCTGGTTCCTGGGGCCTACTCTTTCCCTAATCTAGAGAGGCCGTGTCCTGGTTCCTGCGCTGTTACAGAGGATTCCCCAGCCGCTCAGGACTCTTGCGCTGTAGCACTGGTGCACCCGTGCAGCAAAGCGGTGTGCTATTCTGGTCTGCCTACCATCTCCTGTGACCAGTACCATGGGCCATGGTCGTCGCTCGCGCAGAGGCCAACCCCGCGCTCCTAAGCTGAAGCGGGGCTCTCCTGACTACCTGTTGCCGAACTCTTGCCTGAACAATGTTTATCCTGATATCTCCTGTCCTGACCCTGGCTTGTACAACGACGACGCTGTCTTCTACTTTCCTGATCCTGCTACGTTTGACAACGAACTGCGCAATCCGGATCAGCCTGCGCGGTCTCAGGTCGGTGCTTTTACAACCCCACCTCAGCCTCGCGGTCCGACCCTGGTTTGTGGCGAGCAGAATCCTGACAGTATGCTCGGCCGCACAAACTCGGACCGCCCTGTGGTGAGGGTTGGTAAGTTTCTGTCTGAAAGCCTGTCCCAGCCTGTAAACCAGTCCCAGTGTGAATACCAGTTTCTATGTGAGATAATACCCCTGATTTAAGATCTGATTGTGTTTGTAGATTTAACCCCTTTGCAAAACAAATGCCGTAATGATCTCATGATGAAGGTTTACCGCCTCCGGGACTTAAAACAATCGCTGGCCGCTTGTATTTGCTTTCCTGGTTACCCTTTAACTTGGGAAAATGTGTACCCTTTAGAATTGGACGACGTCCAAAAGGAACTCTCTTCCCTGGCCTTGTCTTTAGACATTTATATAGCAAAAGAGGACCCTCTCCTCGTGTTGGCTGATGCCCAAAAAACACTCCATATCCTTTCCATGACATTGGACATTTGCATAAAGGAACAGCATCCTCCCCTCGCCAGCTTCGCTGCCGCTTGGCTGTATCCCTGGTCTACCACGGATCCTTGCCCTGAGTGTATGGCCGGGTTCCCTGACACCAATGATATGTTTTCGTTAACCCCTGCCGATCAGTCCTGTGAGGTCCCCCTGGAGAATACATATGTTGCTCTACCCAGCACTAATGTTCTTGTATCAGAGAATAAGTTCATTAATTCTCCTATTTCTAGCTCAGAAGTCCTTTCTCTAGGTCTTGAGGGTTTTCCAGCTTTAACCCCTGCTAAGCAGTCCTGTGAGGTTCCCCTGGAGAATACATATGTTTCACTAGCCAACACTAAGATTCTACTATCAGAGAATAAGTCCCTTTGTTCCCCTATTTCTAACTCCGAATCTGTCACTCCAGCTCTTGAGGGTTTTCCAGCTTTAAACTCTGCTAGGCAGTCCTGTGCGCTTTCCCCGTCAGAGAAAGAATCCCTAAGTTCTGTTCCCAGGGTTATTTCTGTATTAACCTCTGTGGGGCAGCTCTCTGAGTTTCCTTTGGTAAATCCCTGTTCTCTGTCAGCCATGGTCACGCCCCTAGCTTCAGAGGAGAGATTCCTGGTCTGTCCTAATACAGAGAGAAGATTACCTATGTTTTACTCTCAGGCATTGTCTGCATTAACCCCTGTAAATTCTTGCTGCCTCCAAGTTAATGCCTTCGTTTTAGCCTCAGAGAATGAGTCCACAAGTCAGACAGCAGAGGTTGCATTGAGGGATTCCCATAACCGTACGGAGTCCCTAGATATTCTTTGCTATAAATCCACTGCTTCAGCTCAAGTTTCCGCAGTTTCGTCTCCGGAGACTTCGGCTAAAGTTCTGGTTCCTGATAAATGTATTCAGGAGTCAGGTTTTTCCCTAAGCTTGCTCGCAGAGTTCCTTCTCCCGGGTGTTTCGCTGAACCAGCCTGTCGCCCACATAGCGGTGATCCCTGCTTCAGCGCATAGTTCCCACATTATGGAGTCTGCAGTAATTTCTGGTTTCCCAGACATTCCTTACCAAATACCTACTTCAGAGACCAGTACAGTTATGATTCACCCCCCGTGTACTGTCTGAGTTCTCCTCCTCTTTAAGCTTAGGGTTAAAAGCATACAGTAGTCTGTATGTCCCTCCTGGGGTTCATATTATGTTCCCAGGAATGTTTGCTGACGCACGGTTTTCTCCCAAAAGTGACGCTTTTTCATATAGATTAGTAAAAAGCTTGCACACTGTTTCCCTTTTCGCTGAATTGTGTCTTACTAGTTTTGAGACTCTGAGAGGTAATGATTCTCCTTCTGATTCTGAAGCTCTTCCTATAAGGAGTATCCTGATTGGGGGTCCCCCTGATTTCTCTGTCCAGGCTAATTCTCCAGGGATCAGCATATCTGTGGTCACTTCCTTAGTACTGTCTGAGGTCACCATGCATATATTACAAGTCCTGGGGTTTAAATCTGAGCTATTTAGCTGTCCTGCCTTTGCTGAAACCCAGTCCCTCAGTACTGTGTCTAAATATGCCCCAGCAAACATGGGGTTACTCTGGGAAGAAATGAAAACTCCTGTCTTAAAGGGTATTTTTTCTCACATGTCCAGCAAATCTAGAACCTCAGTAATTGTTTCTAAGTCACTTATCAATACATCTGATTTTTTCTCTAATCAAACCCAGACACCCTCACTATCGGTTAGGAGTCCTGTGATCAGAGATTTTGCACTAGAAAACACACCAATTCATGTTTTTGTCAGGTTAGGTACCCCTGTGGTTAGGGCCATTGCAGTTTCGGAAAAGACTCCTTGTACTCCTAAGGTGCCTGTCATTAAGAGTTTTCATAGTTCATACTTGCTGCTTGTTGATTCTCAGGGCCCTGTCACTGAGGTACAGACTTCAGCTTCTGATGTTAGCTTCCCTCCCACCACTACCCTGGCTCTGCCTTTTTCTCAAGCTACTGATTTGAAGATCCCAAGGACTATTCCTGATTCACTGACAATATTATCTCCCAATGAAGATTTCCCAGTATTGGAGAGCTCTACTGTTGTTTGCTTCTCTGCTCCTGCTAAACCATGGTTTTGTCCCTCGGAATTTTCGGTTGCCCCTGTTATTTCCTCTCAGTTGGAAATACTCTGTACGTATCCCAAGATTTCGGTCCCTATGCCTGGTTTACTGCTTGCCTTGTCACCTTCCATACCAATACCGGGAGATGCTTCCAACCAACCTATACCCTTACTAACCATTACCTGGGAGCCTTCTAGAGGAAAAATTCCTCGCAAATTCCAACATGCAGTGGTCAGCCAAGACTTTTTCTGTTACAAAGTTCCTCCTGGTGTATTCAATCAACTATCAGGGCCGCTGATCCTAGAGTCCGGTTCATTTATTAAAGACTGGGCTTCCTGTAGGGGTTCTCCTGCCGTTTCTGCTCTGGAACCCTCTGGTTCTTCACAGCCCTGGATTTCCAAGTCATTTTGCGAGGCGAGCCATGTACCAAAGATGTTTCTTCCATCAATCTCATATCCTAGAACTGTACTCACCAAAGAACTGCTCGTTTACGGATGCCCTTTCCACCTAAAGAATTTTAGGAACAACTCAATGTCCCCAAGACCCATGGATGGTCCTGTCTGGCCGCAGTTCTCACCGGGGGGTGAGGGTACACTAAGGACTAACCACGAGTCTCTGGACCACGACTCTAACCCCAATCCTAGACGGTTCAGCAACAATTCCCGGTCCCCCAACTCTAGGTGTGCTCATGTTCGCCCGGAGGTCTCGCGTGAAGGGGGGGGTACTGTAAGGAATCCGCTCCGCAGTTTACTGGTTGCCTTACCTTGCAGAACTGTGCAGTCCTGGAGCACCTCTCCTGATGTTTGCTGCAGCCTGGATTCACTCACCAAAGCTATACACACTCCCTCTGGTATCTACTGCAGCTGTGCAGCCTATCACTGCAACCTAGACTTGCATTCATTCATTGGAGCAGTACCTTCACACCCCCCTCCGGGGATTGGCCCGCTGGCCTTTAAGTATTGTCTTCCCATAATGCTCCCTGCCGAGCATAGTCCTAACTGGATGTCTACTGTTTTGCCACAAGCCCTCGCTTGTTCTCCTATGCTGATACCAGGTTCCGCCCTGCGTCCTTCAGCTTCCTTCAAGCCGCTTGTTCTCCTATGCTGATACCAGGTTCCGCCCTGCGTCCTTCAGCTCCCTTCAAGCCGCTTGTTCTCCTATGCTGATATGGAGGTTCCGCCCTGCGTCCTTCAGCTTCCTTCAAGCTCCCGCTTGTTCTCCTGCGCTGAAGCAAAGGTATCCCCTATGTCTTCAGCTTCCTGCTTTCCTGCACTGAGGCAAAGGTATCCCCCGCACCCTTCAGTCTCCTGATTCCTGCACTGTAGCGGAGGTTTCCCTGTGGATCTTCAGCTTCCTGGTTCCTGGGGCCTACTCTTTCCCTAATCTAGAGAGGCCGTGTCCTGGTTCCTGCGCTGTTACAGAGGATTCCCCAGCCGCTCAGGACTCTTGCGCTGTAGCACTGGTGCACCCGTGCAGCAAAGCGGTGTGCTATTCTGGTCTGCCTACCATCTCCTGTGACCAGTACCATGGGCCATGGTCGTCGCTCGCGCAGAGGCCAACCCCGCGCTCCTAAGCTGAAGCGGGGCTCTCCTGACTACCTGTTGCCGAACTCTTGCCTGAACAATGTTTATCCTGATATCTCCTGTCCTGACCCTGGCTTGTACAACGACGACGCTGTCTTCTCCTTTCCTGATCCTGCTACGTTTGACAACAAACTGCGCAATCTGGATCAGCCTGCGCGGTCTCAGGTCGGTGCTTTTACAACCCCACCTCAGCCTCGCGGTCCGACCCTGGTTTGTGGCGAGCAGAACCCTGACAGAACTTTAAATTAACTTTGAATGTGTGGGGGGGATTCTTCAAGAAGGGTTTGGGTTGGTGTGTGAAGTGGTTAGGGGTGGGCTACACTACTGTAGTTGCCAAGAAGGGCTTATCAGATTTACATATTAAATTCGGGAAGGTGTGGATAAACATTTCTATTCACATTGTAAGGCTTGTGTGTGAAGTGGTGGAGGGGAGGGGTTGAAGGTTATCTGTTATCGCGCGTGAGTCAACGCGGGAGATAATGCAGCTCAGCAAAGCCTCAAAGCCTCTCAAGTTTTTGATGAATGGCTCTGTCTACACTAGTTGCTGTAGTTGCCAAGAAGGGCTAATCAGATTAACATATTAAATTCGAGAAGGAATTATCACACGTGCTCATGCGTTACCATAAACAAAACATCAAAGCCTTGTGTGTGTGTAGGGGGAGGGGGAGAGTGCTGTATGATGGATTACCTGTAGTTCAAAGAAATATTTTCAACGGGTCATCATAATGTTTTGATCCCCACACCCCCAAATAAAAATCACAGTACTATGCCACCCATCTCATAAAGAACGTACATGACTAGTGTAGAATTAAAAAGCAACAGTAGTGATTAATTCTCATAATATCCAGAATTGTTATGCAAGCCCATGTCGATAGCCAAAAATATAAAAAAATTTAAAACGTGATTCTCATAATATCCAGAATTGTTATGCAAGCCCATGACCATAACCGAAAAAAATATATATTTTTAAAACTTGATTCTCATAATATCCAGAATTGTTATGCAAGCCCATGTCGATAACCAAAAAACAATATATATATTTGTAAAACTTGAACTTCTCATTGAATGGGAAGTCATACACGCATGCGCAGGAATGTAATGCCACGCTCGGGAAAGTTCAAGCCAGAAAGCCATCCATTACAAATGAAGGGTGTGGGAGAGGTGTAGATAAGAAGTTGAAATCTTTGAGCCTTTTGTGTGTGCGAGGGCAAGGGAGGAGAGCGCTGTATGATGGATTATCAGTTCAAAGAAATATTTTCAAAAGGTCATCATAATGTTTAATGCGCAGAAATGTGATACTGTAACACGCCTATGCATTTCAACAATGTTCAAATGAGACATACATGCATGCGCAAAAAATAAAAACAGCCTAGTAAAAGTTTTGATTAATAAATAATACATATAGAAATCTGATAATGTTATTTTCGGAAGAAGACGCAACGTTATATTTTTGTAATACTGTACTTCTTTTCCCTAAGGAGCTTCATATAGTATGTACTCGGAATGTTAATTAATCTCTGCTTCAAATATAAATCTTCCAATTTATAGAACAATTACTGCGCGCGCTCACACAGACTTGCAGAAATGTACGTCAGGTTGAATTGCTATTAGACTTTTAAGACAACAGCTCGCCCACCTGAGTTTCTAGACGGTATCGCAGTATTGCAGACAACGCTAAAAAAGCGACCGCTAACATAACGAAAACCGCTCGGAAAAATAAGAAAACAAAGCGCGTCTGGCCGCGGTTATCAGAGCGGCGCGGCTTTGGCTGATTTAGAATAAAGGCTGTCGTAGCTGTATTATGAATAAAGAAAAGGTGTTCAAGTCTAAAGTTACCAATGAGACCTTCACAGTTAAGGGGTACATTAACTGTAACAAAAATTATGTGGTATATATGCTAACGTGTAAATGCGACCTGCAATACATTGAGCGCACAATGAGAACATTGAAGGAAAGATTTCTTGAACACAGGAGGAATATACTAAAAGATTTTCTAGGACAAGGGGTCTCACGACACTTTGCATATAAACACAATAAAGACCCATAAGATTTGAAAATTATGGGTTTAGAACAGATTAAGCAAAGTACGTGATGGGGGGATAGATTAGGAAATCTAAGAAAATAAGAGACTTATTGGATTTCAAAATTCAAACATTGCATCCAGGAGGTCTGAATGAAGAGTTGGATTTAGCAGCATTCCAATAAGTAATTGAAAGAAGCAGTTAAAAAGATATAAATTGTAGAAGAAAATTGTTATTTCATACTGTAGCTGCATCCCCTCCTCCCTTCTTTTTATCTGATTCATATTCTTTTTATCTGATTCACATTCATTTATTATATATTATATATTTTTTATCTGATTCATATTAATTTATTAGATTTTATTCAATGTATTTTATATATATATTTTAAAGAATATTAATATTTTTTACTATGCATATAATTTATTAATATATACATTATGACTATTGTTGGTTAATAATTTATGTTGCTTCCTTTCTAGATTTAATCTAGCAAAACTGCTAATTATTCATGCTAATTATTGATGTTGAAATGTGGGAGTCTATTGATTTATCATAAGCACTCCAGATACGCATCACAATTAAGGTTAATATAATCTAGGAATATTGCATAATATTTTGTTATTAGAATATCAAATTACATTATAAAAATACATATTCACACGTCATTTAATTATGTATTTTTGTTGACAAAGGTTGCAAAATATGGTATTATAACAGAATTACAATATTTAATGATGTAAGGATCTGCAAGTTGTTGTTTTGTTTTTTTAATGTCACAAAACAAAACCACTGATAGACTGAAGCTGGCAGCCATATAAGTTTACTTGGAATTTATAAACAAGGAAGGTTGTGAACCAAGAATGTACCCTAAAGTTTATAAAGACATTGGGTAAAGAATAAATTAATTAAAAATAGAAATAGAAGAGTCTCTATTAAGTACCCAGGTTTGGGCAGCTGGGGGGAGTTACACAATTACAAAATTGATTTAATAAATCAATGACTTAATTAACCAATCATTGAGCAAATCAGTTCCTATATATATGTCTTCCAGTATTTGGTGTACCCTATCCTTGAAGAAGCCACATTTCACGTGGAGGAAATGTGTTGGATCTATTGGTTGCAGCAGCAGCAGCAGCAGCAGCAGCACTGGCACACAAACAAAGTTTACAAGCAGCATAAATGGAGTTTAGCCGTTGCAGCAGTTTTACTGAAGGAGAACCGAGGATAAACCGCCAAGCAGATTGCCTCAGTGCCTGTGAGGAACTACTGGGACACAGTGAAGGGAGCAGGGAGCAGAGAGGGATCATTGTGGGGACCCCTGTGGACAAGCAGGTGTAGCTGTGTGCCCATCAAGCTCAGACCACCCTGACAAATACCAACAAGAGCCCATGACCAAGTGGACACAGAGGCACTGAAGGAGACAGAAAGCACAGTGGCAACAAAGGTTTTCTGGCATCCAGGCTTACATGGAATCCAGCTGCAGGCATCCTGAAATTAATGACACTTATGTGAGTGATTTTTAAAACTATTTTGTTTCAAGAAATTGCATTTAACTTTTTTCTATGTCTGCGCCCCATATGTTGTTTCTTTGTATTTGGAGGTGTTTCTATGAGGATTGGTGATCCTGGATTTGGGGCTGCATTCATAGTGCTACAAAACCCTCAAAAAACTTGAAAGAAGGACATTTTTAGTTTGGAACAAAGAACTTATGTCTTCCTATCTTTCATATGAATTGTGCAAACACTATTTAAGTATTTAATTATTTTTAATTGATTGACTTCAGCTTGGTACCTGCTGCTACATTTTTTTCACAGGGTACATCTTTCAGCAGTTATCACGAAGGTTTAGGATGTTTGAAGATTGATATATGTTTGTATCTATTTTTATGGAATTTAAGTATATAATTTGTATACATATTTCTACCTTTTTAGTATTTATTACAAACTTAAATTGAATTGCTGAAAGTGGTATACTGCAAAATAAATCCGAAAGAAACCCAATTTAACACCAAGCGCACCATCGATCACCTAGGTGTTCAATTTTTGCTGGTTAATTTTAGAACCTGAGATCCTATTAAATTTGTCCAAGAGGCTAAATAAATTGGGCAGAGAGGTGAGGGGTCTAGATAAGGTAAGAAAGATATCATCTGCGTAAAGCGCCACCATTATCTGTATACCTGAATGTCATGGGAAGCCAGGTTTATCAACACATTTATACCGGGATCATATGATTGAACAAAACAAGGAGGTAAAATAAATTGTAATTTATTTCAGGAAAAACAAACACACAATTTACACTAAAAATACACTTACTTTGGGCATCTAGAGTTACACAAACTACCTTTCCTAGTTGTAGGGGCTTATGACCACGCTTACCCTAGTAACTGTTGCAAAACAAACAGCAAAATAGTCCAGGAAGCTTTTCCTCCAAGTAGCCTTTTCCTGCTGGAGACTTGTAACTTAACAGTTAGGGGGTCATGCACTAAGCTCCGATAAGTCGATTTAAGAACGCAGAGTGCTCTTAGAACGTGATGTTGCGCTGAACGCGATTCACAGAGACCCGCAAACAGGCACTTTGCGTTCTAAAACTGACTTTTTTCTGGAATTTTTCAAAGTCCAACTTTGCTTGTTCGTTACCCTGTTTGCATTCAATTTTGCCCTTCTGCGGGATGTACTAAGCAACGCAACCTTAGCGTACGCAAAAGTTGCGTTCAAGAAAACACGTCAGCTCAAGGTAGCCGCAAAAAAAGCTGGACTTAGAAAAATTTCTTTGTTTACATTTTTGCAGATGCAAAACCCATACAACAGGCCGGTGGGTGTCCCTGGCTGACCCTGCGGGGGTCCCCGAGGGAGGCCGCGGGTCATGCCGGTGTCCCCGGCTGACCCCGCGGGGGTCTGGGTGTCCCCGCGGGAGTCCCGGGGTACCCGTGGGCCTGCGGTACCAATGTTGTGCCTCCAAAAATAATAAACAAAATTTACAGTGCTATATAACAAAATACACCCCTCTAACACATACAATACAGTAATGGGCAAAATTACTATTATCCACATATGGATAATAATGCATTTGCCCATTTTAAATACATATAAATAACAATAAATACAGTAAATACATATTACACTTACCTTTTCCAGGCACCAACGATGAAGGCCGTCTTCATCCTCATCTTCATCCTGCTCATGTCCCTCCGGAGCTGCAAAACATACACAAGAATAAAAATAGCCAATGTAATGTCCCCTAACCCCTTAATCACATTAGCGGTTATTAACCGCTACAGTCATTAAGGGGTTAACCCACCCTCACCCACCACTCGGGAGGCCTACATACCCTCCCCCACTAGCTATCCCATGAGGCCTAAACACCCTCACCTACTCACCCAGACGGGAGGCCTACTCACATGCCCTTGGGGACAATACCCCTTCCCCCACCCCCAGTACCCACAAGAAAAACAATACACAGCCCCACAATAAACATCATTATATTTATTCTATACATAACCCACCCCCTGTGACAATATATAAGTACCAAAAAGAATCCAATATACAAAAGCAAACCTCACCATGACCTAAAGTACAGCATACAACACCAACAATTACATCGATCTATTTCCAAATTACATTACACACACATTTATGCATAGCAGCATAGCCAAAAACATTTTTAAGACAGCAAAGCAAGCATTTCCTACCAAATCATTTCTTACCCTGTATGTATATATCGATCGAGACATACATATATACAGTGGCAAGAAAAGATCTGTAATAAAAAATATATAGCACATGTAACAAAAAAAATAAATAAACATGTACAAGTTAAAAAAAAAACATTTCTTTTGTTGACTTACCATTACTTGACCAACTCACCGACTCCCGTTGAACACCTTACTCTCGAACCAATCCACGCACAGGAACCCATAAAATAATAAACCATAAAATAATAAACCATAACAATCCAGGGGTCTTCTATTTGTAATCCATCTTCATCTGTATTCTTCTTTCTTTCTTCTTGTTTCTTGTTCCGCTCCCTTCCGGGGTCTTCTTCGGCCACGCCCTGGCCATTTTTCTTCTGTAGGAGGTCCTTCCTCCTCGGCGTCTGGCTTCAAAATGAGACAACATAGGTTTTTATAGGCCTATGACGTCACATTTTGGTCAAATGGTTCCCACGGCCCTGATTGGGTCGTGAAAACCATGTGATTTGGCCAAACCAAAAAAAAAAGATGACTTCATTTAAAGACAATGACGCCAGCCAATCAGAATGACTGAGCTTCAATTGCCTTTATGATGATGTCATCAAAACAAAGATGGCCGACGACACATGACACACTCGGGCTGAAACAAAGCCTCTGTCACATGGTCTATCAGAGCCAATCAGAGTTGGGATTTTGTTCCCACGCTCTGATTGGCTACTGTACCATGTGTCGCCGGCCATCTTTCTTTTGCTGACGTCATCTTAAAGGCAATTGAAGCTCAGCCATTCTGATTGGCTGGGGTCATTGCCTATTAATGACTTCATCATTTTATTTTTATTTTTTCCAAATCACATGTTTTTCACGGCCCAAACAGGGCCGTGGGAAACATTTGACCAAAATGTGACATCATAGGCCTATAAAAGCCTATGTCGTCTAATTTTGAAGCCAGACGCCGAGGAGGGAAGACCTCCCCTCCTAAGAAGATAAGAAGGGCATGGCGTAAGAAGATGGAAGAAGACAGAAAAGACACCAAAGAAGAAAAGAAGACCCCAAGACTGACGGAAAGGATTACAAATAGAAGAAAGAAGACACCGTTGTGGATTGTAAAGATTTATTATTTTATGGTTACCTTTAGATTGGTTCCAGTGCTTCCGGGTCCCCTGGATTTTGGTGAGTGGGCATCTAATGGTAAGTAAACAAAAGAAAAGTTTATTATTTTAACTTTTACAGGTTTTTTTTGATTTTTTTATTCATGTGTTTTATTTTTTATTTTCCATTTAATGCCCCTCAATTGATTTATGTCCTTATGGATATACATACATTCACGGACACTGAATGGGTGTATTCTATGTGATTTTTGTCTGTAAATGCATTGTTTTTATGCTCTATTATTGCCCCTGTATGTTATGTATATCTATCTATATGGATATATATACAGGGATAATAATTGATTGTTTTGCTAATGTTTATGTTCTTTTCATGTATTACAAATGTATTTAGCAGCTTTATTTATACATTGGTGTGTGTAATGTAATTTTTATTTAGTAACATGTAATTTTTAATGGTTTATTTCTGGTAGTTAGATTGTAATGATGGTGGTTACTTTGACTTAGAATTTATTTGGCAATGGTTTGGCTTTAGGAATTGAATAGGGAATTGTATAATTGATTTGGATTGTATTGTAATTGGTTTAGGAAATTGATTAATTGATTCATGGTAAATCTATTTATGTTGCTTTGGGCCCTATGCAGTAAGCGCCGAAAAAGTGCTTTCGGCAAGTGTTCCGTATCGGCATGATTTTGACGATTTGCCCTCGCAGTAATCAGTAAGGGCCGAATCCATGCTGATCCCTGGTAAATCACAGCGAAAGCAAAACTGAGGATGAGCCTGTGCCGAAACAGCCTGGCTTCCGATAACCTGCCGATAGGCCTATTCTGCTGATAGGTGTTTGCAGCAGAGAGAGACCAGCCGTTCTCTCAGCGCAGACATCGGCAAAATATAAAGTATTTATAAAAAACTTTTATTCATAGTGTACATATGCAGGGGGTCTCCGGAGCTGAACCGCATTGGTTTCAGGTCTGGGGACCCCCTGCTTCCCGAGATACAGGCTACTTTATGAGGTGCCGGTATCCCTCTGCATTTAAAGGTCCCGATCACGTGACAGCGGAATGTAAACAAAGCAGAGGGATACCGGCACCCCTTAAAGGGGACTGTATCTCGGGAAGCAGGGGGTCCCCGGACCTGAAACCAAAGTGGTTCAGCTCCGGAGATCCTCTGCACATCTACACTATGAGTATAACACATATATAAATAAAAAATCATTCCTTACCTTTGCAGCTATGTGCTACGGTAACGAAGCAGCATGAATGTATTTTTAATAATAGTGTACTGTGAGCAGGGGGTCCCCTGAACTGAACCACGTTGCTTTGTGGACCAGGGACCCCCTGCTTCCCTAGTTACAGGCCCCGGTATGTGTCATCGGGTGGCAGTGTCGCTGCCATCTTTATAGCACCCCATTCAAGCCGTGTCCGCTATAAATATGGCGGCGACACTGTAACCGATGCCCCAAACCGGGGCCTGTAACTCGGGAAGCAGGGGGTCTCTGAACAACAAATCAATGCGGTTCAGCTCAGGGGTCCCCCTGCTTCCGCACAATATTATTAAAATACATAAATGCTGCTTCATTACCATAGCGTATAGCCGCTAAGGCAATGAAGGGGTTAAAGCAGAATAGCATGTTTATTGGGGACATTTGCCCCCAATAAACATAGCAATAAACACCCCCTGTGTATTTAAAATACATAAACAACAATAAATACATTAAATACATATAGAACTCACCCATTTCCGGCTGCCACGACGAAGGCCAACCTTATCTTCATCCTGCCCATGCCCCCTCCGCTGCTGCAAAACTGACTCAATGATAAACTAGAAAAAGATATACCCTATAACTCGGCGCAAAAAAAATAAATATATAAAGTGTAAATACAATATGTGAATAATAAGCTTATTGCTAAGTGAAAGCTGCCACGGGGTCTCTGCCAAACAAATTCCTCACAAACTCATTACAAACAATTATACAAAAAATGCAAGGACCCGGCGCTTCAGGCTACAACAATACCCCAGTCCAATGATTAGTCCATATAGATATGGAAAGTTCTTTTCAATATTCCAGCTGATGGAGCGATGGTGATCCAATTGCTGGCTGCTGGTTCCGAACTCCTCCTAGTAGGTAATGGACAAAAAGGAAAAGACCATTGCGCAGCCACTAGAATCCATGAATAACTCCACAACAGATTAAAGTAATGAACTTACAGACTTGCTGTGTGTTATTGTTCCTTTGAGACAATCTGTGCTTTTAACCTCTTCTCTTCCAGATATCACGAATCCCACGTGTTGTATGTCTATCCTCCAGGTTTTCTGTCTGTTCACAGTATTACCACTTGGTCATAGTTCCCATGTGTTCCCAGAAAGGAAATAACATGAAAGATGATGGTGCAGATTGATAAAAATTTATTACAATAAAAATAAAAAACAGCCAAGGGCTTACTCACATAAACCAGGCTGTATAAAAACAGCTGACAACGTGCCGTCCGCAGCTTGATACAATCAGGTAGGCAGGCTTCTGGGAGGATGGCGCTATTGTTGTTTGCAAACCCTGAAGTGGCGTCTAACTCTCAGTAGTTACTCTGCGAGATTCGCCCCCTCTATTTGCTATAGCTTCCACTATCTCAGCTTGGGGTGGCCAGCACTGCAGAATGTGCTCTGCTCACCTCTCTGGGTAACTGCCGTCAGCCCGCGCTAAGCCTCGTGATGTCACACTCTGGCGTCTCTCCTGATCTCTATGCTCCTGCTTCTAAAGACCGTGTCAGTTCTAGCTCCTCCCTCTCCATACGCGTTTCGTGACGCAATGTGGTCACTTCATCAGTGGAACATCAATAAGAAGCCCCCATCGCCAGCAACATCCTGGTCTTTCGTTGCCCACAAAATACATAGCCAATACAAAGCCAATATATTACAATTACATTCAGATATCAATTAACCCCTTAAACACCTTATCGGATAATAACCGCAAAGGTAATTAAGGAGTTAAGCCACACTGGCCCGATACCCACCCTTCACCCATTCATTTGTACAGTGGCTTCATCATGCAACTATATATATATATAAATATACAGATATATATATATATATATATATATATATATATAAAATAAAAAAATATATGGATGATACCGTTCTGTGGCTAACGAAATGTTTTTATTTGTGCGAGCTTTCGAGATACACTGATCTCTTCTTCCGGCGATGTTACAATGAATGAAGCAAGCAAAAGCTATACTATAAACAGTGTCTATTGGAATGTTATCTGTGCTGGTCCTTCCCCCGGTGTGGATGTGTTTTATGGCTGGATATGTCAAAAGGTTCCTGAAAGCTAGTAATGAAAGAGTGTGTATGTGTATCAGTGTGAATTAACATGAATGGAGAGCCCACAGTATATACAGTGCTTTACAGAAGGTGTGTGTGGAGTGGGAGCGTATATAAATGGTGTGGGTGGGTGTGGAAATGTGAGAGTTAGTAGCATAACTAAAAGTGTGTGTGGATACTATGTGGTCCCTATTGGTGTATAGGGATTGAAAAACAAGGAGTATAAGTATGTGTGAGAGACAGCTGTGTGTGCATACATATAGCACAGTATGTACAGACATGGCCTATAGCGCTCATGGGAAGAGAGTTCACTTGTGTCAGTAATGACTCATAAAATTTCGATCTCTGTTTAGGCCACTGCTAAGTGTCCCGAACAGTTGCATAAATTTGTATTCATGCAACCGTCTCTCTTTCGGTGTTTTAAGATTACCTTTGAGTATGGCAACCCTCAGATCGTTCATCTTATGGCCAGAGTCAGAGAAATGTTCACCAAAAGGACTGTCTCTTGTTCCGCGTTTGATGCTGTGGCGGTGCAGGTTCATTCTCTTGTTTAGCCCCTGCCCTGTCTCACCTATGTAGTAGCAGCCCCCTGGGCATTTCCTGCACATGATGAGGTACACGACATTGCTGGAGGAACAGGTGAACCTTCCTCTGATTTTGTATTCCCGATTCCTGTGTGGTATTTGTATTGTGTCCGCTGTGTAGAGCATTGCGCAGGTTTTGCATCTTGGGTCCTGGCATGGTTTTGTCCCGCATTCAGTTGTACTGCTGAATACTTTACTCCTCACCATAATATTCTTGAGATTATGGGGTTGTCTGTATGATAATTAGGGTGCTTCATGGAAGACCTGTTGCAGTCTTGTATCTTCCTGGAGGATTGGTTGTAGTTTCCTGGCGATCTTGCGTAGGGCTCCTAGGTGTGGGTTATATGTGACCACCAAAGGTATCCTGTCGCTTGTCTCCAAATACAAACAGAAGGAGACCCAAGGACCCAAGATGCAAAACCTGCGCAATGCTCTACACAGCAGACACAATACAAATACCACACAGGAATCGGGAATACAAAATCAGAGGAAGGTTCACCTGTTCCTCCAGCAATGTCGTGTACCTCATCATGTGCATGAAATGCCCAGGGGGCTGCTACTACATAGGTGAGACAGGGCAGGGGCTAAACAAGAGAATGAACCTGCACCGCCACAGCATCACACGCGGAACAAGAGACAGTCCTGTTGGCGAACATTTCTCTGACTCTGGATATAAGATTAACGATCTGAGGGTTGCCATACTCAAAGGTAATCTTAAAACCCCGAAAGAGAGACGGTTGCATGAATACAAATTTATGCAACTGTTCGGGACACTTAGCAGTGGCCTAAACAGAGATCGAAATTTTATGAGTCATTACTGACACAAGTGAACTCTCTTCCCATGAGCGCTATAGGCCATGTCTGTACATACTGTGCTATATGTATGCACACACAGCTGTCTCTCACACATACTTATACTCCTTGTTTTTCCATCCCTATACACCAATAGGGACCACATAGTAGCATAACTAAAAGTGTGTGTGGATACTAACTCTCACATTTCCACACCCACCCACACCATTTATATCCGCTCCCACTCCACACACACCTTTTGTAAAGCACTGTATATACTGTGGGCTCTCCATTCATGTTAATTCACACTGATACACATCCACACTCTTTCATCACTTGCTTTCAGGAACCTTTAGACACCTCCAGCCATAAAACACATCCACACCGGGGGAAGGACCAGCACAGATAACATTCCAATAGACACTGTTTATAGTATAGCTTTTGCTTGCTTCATTCATTGTAACATCGCCGGAAGAAGAGATCAGTGTATCTCGAAAGCTCGCACAAATAAAAGCATTTCGTTAGCCACAGAACGGTATTGTGACAGAGTGAAGTCAACTCCTATCAGTTACGCCTGGGAGACATATGTCTGAGTGCTTCATCCAGCACTCATAAGGATTAACTCAGGTGGAACTTGGCTAGTCAGGAAGTAAGCTGACACCTGAGAGCCAGAAAGGTAGAAAAGGATCTTGTTACCAACAGTAGGTGGCTCCCTCAGACAAGAGCACATGGAGATGTGCTGCTAGCCAAAACGATACAACACACTACTTACTGCAGCCAAAGTAAGATTTGTTTCATTTGTTTTCATGACTGCTTAAAAGACTCTGAAGGTTTGGTTATGGTTTAGCCAGCCAGCCTGCTAGATAGGTCTGCTGTGTTAGTCAGTTTTTCTCCCATCGTGGAGCAGGATTTATTTTGTTAAAGGGACAGTGTACCCGTATGTTATGTTGCTGTGGAGAAATAAAGCCATTGAACATTTTTCATTATCCTGAAACTACACGTGTGGACTGTTCCCTGACCTCGGCTACAGGCCGTCCTGCCACAGGTATCATCTATTTATTTTTTGATTATTGAAGCTCGGCTAACACGATTCTGATACCTCTATCTATACACTGGCGACACACTTTATTCGAGCTCGGCTAGTCCCACGAATTCGGGTATACCCGGGTGTATTGAGGTTTGTGACTGTTTTCTGCCCGAGTGCATTGAGGTTTTTTAGAGGCAGGGATTGAAGCATTTTATTCCCACTGGCTGCAATACTGCACAGTATATATATATATATTTATATATATATATATATATATATATACTGCATTACAATTCATGAATTTATGCTATCTGGTAGACACGCGAAGCATTGCAGCCTATTCAATCCTAATCATTATCATTTAACAGATCAGCCGCCCGTCAGCCAGGCATGAACCCAG
Source organism: Ascaphus truei (assembly GCF_040206685.1). Classification (NCBI taxonomy): domain Eukaryota; kingdom Metazoa; phylum Chordata; class Amphibia; order Anura; family Ascaphidae; genus Ascaphus; species Ascaphus truei. The sequence goes on along the minus strand of NC_134485.1, from coordinate 96,700,859 downwards.
GCTGGGAAGGCAAACGAAAGGGGCTTGTCAGAGGTGAGGAGCGGCGCATTCCAGGTATCTGCCAGGTACATACTGGGTATTTGCTCGAATAAAGTGTGTCGGTGCAGTATATATATATATATATATATATATATATATATATATATATATATATATATATATATATATATATATATATATATATATATATATATATATATATATACACACACACACACATGATGAACCAATATACAAATAAATGTAGAAGGGTTATCAAAAACATGCTGTACTACAAATAACACTTCTCCATACAGACACACTACAATAAAATCAATTTCCTATAATAATCCTATCTGATCTTACAATAAAAATCCTCAAATGCCAATCAAAAACCTCAAATGACAATCAAAACATTGCCTTTACATTGTATACACTGGCGACACACTTTATTTGAGCTCGGCTAATCCCGCGAATTCGGGTATACTCGGGTGTATTGAGGTTTGTGACTGTTTTTTGCCCGAGTGCATTGCGTTATTTTCCCGGCAGGGATTGAAGCATTTTATTCCGGCTAGCTACAATACTGCAATGCCGTGTAAATACACATGAGGGCGCTTGCGAGCTGTTCTCTTGAAGCCGTCCCCTATATTGAATTGTAATGCAGTATATATACTGTATATATATATATACTGTATAACAACAGCCCCTATAACCCCTAACATACAGTACTGTACACATACAGTACTGTATATGCACATAATGGGGGCGAGATGTGTTTGCAGCAGAGAGAGATCCGCTGCTCTCTGCGCAAACAGCGACACATTAAAAATTATTTTAAATACATTTTTATTTATAGTGTAGATGTGCAGGGGGTCTCGGGAGCTGAACCGCACTGATTTTAGGTCTGGGGACCCCCTGCTCCCCGAGATACAGGCCCCTTTATGAGGTGCCGGTATCCCTCTGTGTTTCAAGGGCCCGATCACGTGACCGCGGCCTGTTAAACCAAGCAGAGCAGAGGGATACCGGCACCCCCTAAAGGGGCCTGTATCTCGGGGAGCAGTGGGTCCCCAGACCTAAAACCAGTGCGGTTCAGCTCCGGAGACCCTCTGCACATCTACACTGTGAATAAAACACACACATCATTAAAGAATCATTCTTTACCTTAGCGGCTATGCGCTATGGTAAAGAAGCAGCATTTCTGTATTTTTAATAATATTGTACAGTGAGCAGGGGGTACCCTGAGACAGAAATCTAAACTCAGGGGGCCCCCTGCTCCTGCACAATATTATTAAAAATACAGAAATGCTGCTTCATTACCATAGCGTATAGCCGCTAAGGTAATGAAGGGGTTAAGGCATAATAAACAATTAATACATTCAATACATATTTTTCATGTCTGTGTTAAAACTCCCTGCCTTCTCTCTAATCTATGTAGAAACCCCTCCCCCTATTCTCGCTTTTAAAACTCCCTGCCTTCTCTCTAATCTATGTAAAAACCCCTCCCCCTATCCCCCTATTGTGTGTGCGTTTAGCTTCCCTGCAATCTATGTAAAAAAACCTCCCCCTATTGTGTGTGTGTGTTAAATCTGCCTGGCCTGTGTTTCTGAGTGCAGTGTACTGTATGTAAATGTGGGGAGGGGGATCCCGTGTAAATAACCACACCCACCCCCGCTACCCACAATAAAACAAATCACACAGCATCTGCGTTTAAAGGCCCCGATCACGTGACCGCGGCCTGTTAAACCAAGCAGAGGGATACCGGCACCCCCAAAAGGGTTCTGTATCTCGGGGGTCAGGGGGTCCCCAGACCTGATACCAGTGCGGTTCTGCTCTGGAGACCCTCTGCACATCTACACTATCAATAAAAATGTATTTTAAATGTATTTATTTATATTCATTTATTTATTTATTTATATAGATTTATTTATTAATTGTGCTGCTGCTGCAAGTCCTAAACTCACACCAAGGGCCAAACACCCCCCTCACCCCCAATAAAAAAAATTCACGCACAGCAGCCCCACAATTAATAAATAAATCTAAATAAATAAATAAATACATGAAGAGAAATAAATATATACTGTATATATATATATATATATATATATATATATATATATATACTGTATATATATATATATATACAGTATATATATAATAACAATCCCTATACTGTACATATACAGTATATACTGTGTATATATATACTGTATACATATATATATATATATATATATATATATATATATATATATATATATGTGTATATATATATAGATACTGTATATAGATATATACAGTATATAGATATATACAGTATACAGTATATATACACACAGATGATGAACCAATATACAAATACATGTAGAATGGTTATCAAAATCATACTGTCCTACAAATAACGCTTCTCTATAGAGACAATAATAATAATCCATTTAATAATCCTAACTGATTTTACAATACTGTATAAAACATAACATTCCAATCCACACAGTACATTGCATTTACATTGTATAAATGATGCATAAAATCTATGCACCATATACATTCTGCAAATGAATGTTAACAATATAATTGCAAGCTACTCAACCAGTAAATACAAACACTTCCAAACAAGTCAACTATTTTAACCAATCAAGTAAACAAAAATCAATATATACTGTAAGTACCAACCAGAAAACACAATTTAAAACCAAAGCTAACCCTTACAATACCAAGGATTACATCTACAGTATCTAATTGTAAAAAACCTTATACACAGCATTGCAATACAGTACATTCCCTGTATCTCCCTGTATCTCCCTGCCTTCAGTGTAATCTGTTTAAAGCCCCCTCCCCCCTAATGTTTCTGTTAAACAGATTACACTGAAGGGAGAGAGATGTAAAGGCCTAAAGCCCCCTCCCCCCTAATGTTTCTGTTAAACAGATTACACTGAAGGGAGAGAGATGTAAAGGCCTAAAGCCCCCTCCCCCCTAATGTTTCTGTTAAACAGATTACACTGAAGGGAGAGAGATGTAAAGGCCTAAAGGCCTAAAGCCCCCTCCCCCCTAATGTTTCTGTTAAACAGATTACACTGAAGGGAGAGAGATTTTACAGAAACACACATAAGGGGGGAGGGGGCTTTAAACAGATTACACTGAAGGCAGAGAGATGTTTCTGTTACCAGTAAATCCCCCTCCCTGCTGTCAGTGCAGTGTATGTAAATGTGGGGAGGGGGGGGGACCCAATGTGCATACTGTGAGGTCTAACCACCCTCACCCCCTACCCACATACCGTTACCCCCCCCCCCCCCATCCTGGCCATGGCCACTCCGCTTCTGCAAAACAGACACAAAAATTAAAACATACAGTGCAAAGTAATGTCCCCTAACCCCTTAATCACCATAGCGGTTATTAACCGCTACAGTCATGAAGGGGTTAACCCACCCTCACCCACCACTCGGGATGCCTACATACCCTCCCACACTAACCCCCCCGTGAGGCCTAACCACCCAGTCAGTACCCACAAGGGAGGCCTACCCACATACCGTTGGGGAAACACCCCACCCCCACCCCAGTACCCACAATAAAAACAGTACAATGACCCACAATAAACAGCATTGTATTTATTAAATACATTACCCACCCCCTGTGCCCCCCCATAAATACAAGATTTATCCTTTTACATACAGGGTTCCTAATGCAGCCCCACGCTAGTCCCCGGTGGGCTGGCAGGGCACCTGGAGAGACCTACAGTTTACCAGCAGCATTCCACAGGTTCTGGAGGCCTGCTGGTGGATCCTGCCAGCACCATGGCCCTCAGGTGGTCTCCTTGGGTCACCGTGGGACACAAGTGGGTCCCCACGGTAGGCCCAAGGATGTATGGGAGCCCCGGGTCAAACCCACAGGTGTCTGCAGGGCCTCGGGTGGTTCCCATGGGGGTCTGGGGAACTCACGGGTGCTCACTACGGGTCCGCGGTGCCCCCACAGAAGTGGGACCACACATCATCATCCCCGCACCTACGGGTCGGAGGTGCCCCCACAGAAGTGGGACCACACATCGTCATGCCCGCATGTGTCACCCGTGGAACCACCAGCCTGCTACCCTTTAGGATACCCGAGGATTCCCCGCGGGTGGTCTCCAGAGGTCCCACGCAAAACCACGGAATCAAACCCTGAATGTAAAAAAAATAAACCAAAATAAACCTGGCCTATACATTCAATACATACACCCTCCCCCCCAACACCTACAGTACAATAATGTGCAAAATAACTATTATCCAGATATGGATAATAGATTAATTGCCCATTATTAAAAACATTAACTAGCATACAGTATACATATAAATAAAGTACTACTGACCTCATCAATACGAAGTGTCCGTTGCCAGCAAAATCCTTGTCTTGTCCACAACATACATAGCAAATACAAAGCCAATACATTGCAATTACATTCAGATATCAATTAACCCCTTAAACACCTTATCAGATAATAACCGCAAAGGTGATTAAGGGGTTAAGCCACACAGGCCCGATACCCACCCTTCACCCATGAATTTGTACTGTGGCTTCATCATGCAACTATATATATATACTGTATATATATATACAGAGAGACAGAGAGAAAGAGAGATATATACAGTATATACAGTGTATATATATATATATATATATATATATATATATATATATATATATATATATATATATATATATATACACACATTATATACACACCCATGATAAACCAATATACAGTACAAATAAATGTAGAAGGGTTATCAAAAGCACTGTCCTACAACCAAACACTTCTCCATACAGTACATACACACTAAATTAAAATCAATTTCCTTTAATATTCATAACTGATCTCTCAATCTAAATCAGCACTAAACCTCTGAAAAGCCATTTACTGTAAACAACTTACATTCCAATATACTGTAAATGATGCCTAAATATCTATGCACCATATACATTCTGCAAATTAATCAACCAAGTAAATAAAAATCAATTAGCAATCATTATTTACATCCCTAAACAATTCACACTCAATCACGAACAATGAAACCATTAACAGATTCACGCCTAGAGCAGAACAATTAAGCCTTTGAAAAAATATAAGTACCGACAAAAATACAACCTTTACAACCAAGCCTATCCCTGACCTTCCTAAAACACACAATACAATACCAAGGAATACATCTATCTAATTTTAAAATACTTTAATTTCACAATAAAGCATAGCAGCATACACAAAATAATTTAAAACACATCAAATCAAGCTTTTCATTTCTTACCCTGTATGTATATATCTCTCTAGACATATATACATACATACATACAGTGGCAAGAAATGATATACCACAAAAAAAAAATACACATGTTAAAAAACCTTTTGAAAAAATTAACAAGTTAAATAAAATACATTTCTTTAGTTAACTTACCATTACTTGCCCCCACCGATTCCCGTTGAGCAGCTTACTCACGAACCAATCCACGATCAGGAACCCATAAAATATTAAACCAGAAAATAATAAACATTAAACTAAAAATCCAAACCAATCCACGGGTCTTCTATCTGTAATCCATCTTCATCTGTGTTCTTCTTTCTTCTATCTACTTCCAGCGGGGCGGGGCGGGGTCTTCTCCCCGTCTGCGGCCACGCCCTGATCTTCTTTCTTGGCCGGAGGTCCTTCCTCCGCGGCGTCTGGCTTCAAAATGAGACGACATAGGCTTTTAAAGGCCTATGACGTCACATTTTGCGTCATGGTTCCCACGGTCCTGATTGGGCCGTGAAAACCTTGTGTTTTGGCCGACAAAAATTAAAATGATGACGTCATCTTAAAGGCAATGAAAGCACAGCCAATCAGAATGGCTTTGCTTCAAATGCCTTTAAGGTGACGTCAGATTGCCGTGCACACATGGTACTAGAGCCAATCAGAGCGTGGGAACTTTATCCCTACTCTGATTGGCTCTGGTATACCATGTGTCAGGGGCTTGGGGGAGAAAGGATGTGACGTCAATGAAAACCTGACACATGGTACGGGAGCCAATCAGAGCGTGGGAACTCCATCCCTACTCTGATTGGCTCCCGTACCATGTGTCAGGTTTTCATTGACGTCACATCCTTTCTCCCCCAAGCCCCTGACACATGGTATACCAGAGCCAATCAGAGTAGGGATAAAGTTCCCACGCTCTGATTGGCTCTAGTACCATGTGTGCACGGCAATCTGACGTCACCTTAAAGGCATTTGAAGCAAAGCCATTCTGATTGGCTGTGCTTTCATTGCCTTTAAGATGACGTCATCATTTTAATTTTTTTCGGACAAAACACATGGTTTTCACGGCCCAATCAGGACCGTGGGAACCATGACGCAAATGTGACGTCATAGGCCTTTAAAAGCCTATGTCGTCTCATTTTGAAGCCAGACGCCGCGGAGGAAGGACCTCCGGAGAAGAAAAAAGACAAGGGCGTGGCCGATGATGGAAAGAAGACCACTCCTTGCCCCGCCCAGAAGGAGATAGAAGAAAGAAGAATATAGATGAAGATGGATTACAAGTAGAAGACCCGTGGATTGATTTGGATTTTTAGTTTAAAGTTTATTATTTTCTGGTTTATTATTTTATGGGTTCCTGATCGTGGATTGGTTCGTGAGTAAGCTGCGCAACGGGAATCGGTGGGGGCAAGTAATGGTAAGTGAACTACAGTAAAGAAATGTATTTTAATTAACTTGTTAATTTTTTCAAAAGGTTTTTTAACATGTGTAGTTTTTTTTTTTGTGGTATATCATTTCTTGCCACTGTATGTATGTATGTACAGTATATATGTCTAGAGAGATATACTGTACAGTATACATTCAGGGTAAGAAATAATGATGTTTTAAAAGCTGGATTAGATGTGTTTTTAATTATTTTGTGAGTTTAAAGTATTTTAAAATTAGATAGATGTATTCCTTGGTATTGTATTGTGTGTTTGAGGAAGGTCAGGGATAGATAGCCTTGGTTGTATTTTTGTTGGTACTTATATTTTTTCAAAGGCTTAATTGTTCTGCTCTAGGCGTGAATCTGTTAATGGTTTCATTGTTCGTGATTGAGTGTGAATTGTTTAGGGATGTAAATAATGATTGCTAATTGATTTTTATTTACTTGGTTGATTAATTTGCAGAATGTATATGGTGCATAGATATTTAGGCATCATTTACAGTATATTGGAATGTAAGTTGTTTACAGTAAATGGCTTTTCAGAGGTTTAGTGCTGATTTAGATTGAGAGATCAGTTATGAATATTAAAGGAAATTGATTTTAATTTAGTGTGTATGTACTGTATGGAGAAGTGTTTGGTTGTAGGACAGTGCTTTTGATAACCCTTCTACATTTATTTGTACTGTATATTGGTTTATCATGGGTGTGTATATAACGTGTGTATATATATATATATATATATATATATATATATATATATATATATATATATATATATATATATATACTGTATATATCTCTCTCTCTCTCTCTTTCTCTCTGTCTCTCTCTATATATATACAGTATATATATATATATAGTTGCATGATGAAGCCACAGTACAAATTCATGGGTGAAGGGTGGGTATCGGGCCAATGTGGCTTAACCCCTTAATTACCTTTGCGGTTATTATTCGATAATGTGTTTAAGGGGTTAATTGATATCTGAATGTACTTGCAATGTATTGGCTTGGTTTTGTCTATGTATTGTGTGGTCAAGAGAAGGAAGGCGCTGACGTCGGACACTTCGTATTGATGAGGTCAGTAGTACTTTATTTATTTGAATATGCTAGTTAATGTTTTTAATAATGGGCAATTAATCTATTATCCATATCTGGATAATAGTTATTTTGCACATTATGGTACTGTAGGTGTTGGGGGGGAGGGTGTATGTATTGAATGTATAGGCCAGGTTTATTTTGGTTTATTTTTTTTACATTCAGGGTTTGATTCCGTGGTTTTGCGTGGGACATCTGGAGACCACCCGCGGGGAATCCTCGGGTATCCTAAAGGGTAGCAGGCTGGTGGTTCCACGGGTGACACATGCGGGCATGACGATGTGTGGTCCCACTTCTGTGGGGGCACCTCCGACCCGTAGTCTGCGGGCATGACGATGTGTGGTCCCACTTCTGTGAGGGCACCTCCGACCCGTAGGTGCGGGGATGATGATGTGTGGTCCCACTTCTGTGGGGGCACCGCGGACCCGTAGTGAGCACCCGTGAGTTCCCCAGACCCCCATGGGAACCACCCGAGGCCCCGCAGACACCTGTGGATTTGACCCGGGGCTCCCAGACATCCTTGGGCCTACCGTGGGGACCCAATTGTGTCCCACGGTGACCCAAGGAGACCACCTGAGGGCCATGGTGCTGGCAGGATCCACCAGCAGGCCTCCAGAACCTGTGGAATGCTGTTGGTAAACTGTAGGTCTGTCCAGGTGCCCTGCCAGCCCACCGGGGACTAGCGTGGGGCTGTGTTATGGACCCTGAATGTAAAAGTATAAATCTTGTATTTATAGGGGGGCACAGGGGGTGGGTAATGTATTTAATAAATAGAATGCTGTTTATTGTGGGGCTGTGCATTGTTTTGTTTGCGGGGACTGGGGGTGGGGGGTGGGGGGGTTCCCCAACGGTATGTGGGTAGGCCTCCCTTGTGGGTAGTTAGTGGGTGAGGGTTGAGGGTGGTAAGGCCTCACGGGGTGGGGGGTTAGAATGGGAGTGTATGTACAGTAGGCGTCCCGAGTGGTGGGTGAGGGTGGGTTAACCCCTTCATGACTGTAGCGGTTAATAACCACTATGGTGATTAAGGGGTTAGGGGACATTACTTTGAAAGTGTTAATTTTTTTCTCTGTTTTACTGTACAGCAGTAGCAGCGGAGGTTGCCATGGGTAGTGGGTAGTTTATTGAATGTATTTATTGGTTATTATGCCTTAACCCCTTCATTACCTTAGCGGCTATATGCTATGGTAATGAAGCAGCATTTCTGAACTTTTAATAATATTGTGCAGGAGCAGGGGGTCCCCTGAGATTAGATTTCTGTCTCAGGGAACCCCCTGCTCACTGTACAATATTATTAAAAATACAGAAATGCTGCTTCTTTACCATAGCGCATAGCCGCTAAGGTAAAGAATGATTCTTTAATGATGTGTGTGTTTTATTCACAGTGTATATGTGCAGAGGGTCTCCGGAGCTGAACCGCACTGGTTTTAGGTCTGGGGACCCCCTGCTCCCCGAGATACAGGCCTCTTTAGGGGGTGCCGGTATCCCTCTGCTCTGCTTGGTTTAACAGGCCGCGGTCACGTGATCGGGGCCTTTAACGCAGAGGGATACCGGCACCTCATAAAGGGGTCTGTATCTCGGGGGGCAGGAGGTCCCCCGACCTGAAACCAGTGCGGTTCAGCTCCCGAGACCCCCTGCACATCTACACTATAAATAAAAATGTATTTCAAATGTATTTATTTGTATTTATTTATTTATTGCGGGGATGCTGTGTGTGATTATTTTTTATTGTGTGTAGCGGGGGTGAGTGACGGGGTTTATAAATGTGAGTTTATAAATAAAATAAAGAATATTATTTCTAGGGGCCTTAGAACAGAAGTTCCCACGCCAATTTCGCGCTCATTGCTCTTTTGTTACAATGTTGCTGGTCTTGCGGCATTGCAGTCTGGCAGCAAAAAGCAGTTTGTAGTACTGAGTGTGAGATAAATTAACCAGTTCTTTTATTGCTGAAGTCGCCACCAAAAACTTTTATTTACAAATACAGTACAAAAACCGTGAAACACACAACAACATACAGTATCCTTTGTTTAAGTACAGCAGGTACTGTAGGGTAAAACATGTACTGTACAGTACAGCACAATATTACAGTATGGTCTCACTGAACGTCCTCCCAATTTTCCATCCATGGCCGATGCCTTGCATGGCGCAAAACGCCATTAATGCAGTCTCTAAAGGTTCTCATTACAGGATCTGTAACAGGATAATAGCGCTGCATTTCTTCCACAATGTTTTTCCTTAAATTAGCAGGAAGGGCCTTTTTATGGCGATTCCCATCGTAATTTACTTTGAACACCCACTCGCAGTACAATGTGTAGGGAACATGGTGTTTAAATATGATCAAGGCATACTTGTGTGGTATACCAGCACTCCTCACCCTATACTTCTCCCTCAGCGCCGCTGGCAGATCGCACAGGGAGATGTCGGGCACTGTTTCTATGCGAGCGAGTGTAGGAGGTCTTTTGGGAGCGGGTGTACTTGAGGCGACGGCAATGGTAGGGTGTCTGGGAGGAAGCTTTCCTCTGGTAGTGGTCGCCGGGTTGTCTCCTGGCGTGGTCTTGACGGGGTTGTCATGTCCTCCTCAATAGCATAGTACACTGCATCTTCTGGTGGAGGGGGTGTGCTTGGTGATGGACGGGGGCCGAAGGTACCATGCATCACATCCATGTCACCCCCCTGCTCCAGCGTCGGGGAAACAGGGGCATTAACACCGAGCAAATAATGTATGCCCGCTATGTCAGCCTCTATCTTGTGCATCCGTTGATCCATCCGTTGATCCATATGTAGCATCCGTTGCTCCACATGTAGCACCGACTCCAGAAGCAGATCTAGCTTTGCCAGCACAATAGAATTCCCGGGGAGATCCACAGTTAGCCCATTCAGGATCCGGTCTAACGAGCTGCTTGTGCATGGCATCTGGAGATCTGGGGGGATGGGTGCAATGGAGGATGAGGTGGGGGTTCCCTGGAGAGAAGCGGCATCGATGGAGAGTGGAGGAGGTGACCTGGGGATGCCCGGTACAGGAGAAGCTGCAGCGTCGTCAAAGAGGGATGGAGAAGGTGACCGCTGGATTTCCGGGAGAGAAGCAGAGTCATCCAAGAGCAAAGGAGACAGTGACCCGTGGATTTCAGAGGCAGCAGCATCTTCAGATGGAACCGGAGAAGATGGGGGTGGAGAAGCCGGGCTGAAGATTTCCGGGACAGCTACAGCAGAGTCGTCGAAGCTTATGGGAGCAAGTGGTCTGCGGATTCGGTGAGTTGGCTGCCATTCGTCTTGCGTACCGAGCACAGTACCGTATTTCTTCTTCACATAATAAGGCTGACGTGTTTTAAAACCCTTAGCCTTTGGGGTCAGCAGAAGGTTTTCTTTATTGGCCTTAGCCTGTCGCTTTGCCTTTGGCTTGGAAATGGTAACTGCCTTTCTCTTTTTCAGTGTGGCAGGCACAGCAGAGGTGAGATGGTTCTTGCGTCCGTAGAACCGGGGCTGCTCCATGTAAGCGGGAGGCACAATGCAGTATCTGGACAATGGCTCAGATAAAGATTAGCAAGTGGTGGGCTATGCAACGTGTACAACCTTTTATGCATGGCGGCCAGGTACAGGTGTTGAAAGTGGGTGGTCTGTAATGTGAGTCATTAACATATAAATACACCATCCATTTTGTGGATTCACTGCACATTGAATACACATCGACTAAACATCGAATACACATTCTTGTGTTTGTATTTCTTTCTACTCGCAGCAATGCCTGTTAAGAAGATTTCAAAGGATCTCAGCATGAGAATGAAGGAGATGTACACGAGCGGAAAACGAATTGCAGATATCCAGCGCTGCTTAACTGCTTCTGGCCTCGTTGTGCCATCAAACACCGTGTGCTATCATGCACACGGAAAAAACAGAGACCGCAAAAAGTCACCAAGGGTAACAAATGCGTAAGTATATTTATAAAACGTAACCAAAAAAAATATAGAAAACTGTAGTGTACATCTACAGTATACCGTATTTATATAGTATATTTATATTACAACAGTATATACTGTAGTGTACTGTATGTGTGGTCAATTTATATTTTTTGTGCAGCAGTATACACTTTTGTTATATTGCAATTCATCTTACAACGGAATATACAGTATATGATGTGTATTTATTATGATATAACAACAGTATACCGTATTTATATAGTATATTTATTATATTACAACAGTATATAGTGTATGTGTGGTCAATTTATATTTTTTGTGCAGCAGTATACACTTTTGTTATATTGCAATTCATCTTACAATGGAATATACAGTATATGATGTGTATTTATTATGATATAACAACAGTATACCGTATATATATAGTATATTTATTATATTACAACAGTATATAGTGTATGTGTGGTCAATTTATATTTTTTGTGCAGCAGTATACACTTTTGGTATATTGCAATTCATCTTACAACGGAATATACAGTATATGATGTGTATTTATTATGATATAACAACAGTATATTTATATAGTGTATTTATATTACAACAGTACTGTATACTGTATATTTTGTCTATTTATATTTATAGTACAGCAGTATACATTTTTTGTATATTTATATTTACTGTATATTACAACATTACATGTACAGTATACAGTATACATTTTATATTGCTGCATATTAATAAAACAATATAATTTCTTTGCATTGTAGGGAGACTACTCTTCTGGTGGACAGAATAAGTGAGGAGAATGATGAGATGAGCGCATTAAGGGTTAAAAACACTCTGCAGCAAAATCACAATCTGACTGTATCCGAGAGCAGCATAAAGAAGATGAGACACAGAATTGGATGGAAATATGGACGTGTGAGGTTAGTACTGGACAGTACAGGAGGTACTGTAAAGTAAAAGTGTTGTTTTGCAAACTGTACTGCGCTGTGACGCAAAAAATTTTTATTCATTGTCATTACAGAGCGTACCCCATGATACGGGACGCAAACAAAATCAAAAGAGTGCTACAGGCCCAAGCATGGATCGACAGCGGTGAGACTTTCCAGGATTGCATCTTCACTGATGAGTCAACTGTGTCGCTGGAGAGATTTGCAAGATTTGCGTTCCACAAAAAGGCCGCATAACTTTGAAGCCGCGGCCAAAACACCCTGTGAAGCTGCATGTGTGGGGTGCCATCTCTAGGCGTGGACCGGGATGCATTGTCGTCTTTGAAGGTACAATTTCTCAAATATAATGCCGCCTAATGCACTGTACTTGACTAGTGTTGCCTTACCGTATGCACTGTACTGTACTATTGAGCACTTTTCTTTTCTTGCTATAGGAATCATGAATAAAGATTTCTTCCAAGACAACATTGTGCCCGTGATAGTGCGATACATCAGACGTGACTTTCCCAATGGGCATCGCTTCTACCAGGACAACGATCCCAAGCACACCGCGTCGACGGTGCATATCCTTGAGCGCGGCATCAACTGGGTGAAGACGCCAGCGGAGTAAGTGCAGTAGACCATGTCCCATTTTTGTTCCCCACTGTTTTTACTGTGTACTGTATCTCTTAAACTAATTGTCCTTTCTTTCCAATCACAGATCGCCAGACTTCAATCCGATCGAAATGGTCTGGCATCAGCTGAAGGACCACATCCGTAAAGTGGCGAAACCCTCCAAGAAGGACGAGTTGTATAAAGCCATAATGAGTTTTTGGAACAATGAACTCACCGTGGAACGCTGCAATAAATATATAGACCATATTGCCACTGTGTTGCCCATTGTCATCGCGCGCAATGGGCAAGCATCAGGAAAGTAGTATAGTGCTGTAGTATTGTACAGTAAGTACAGTATGATACAGGTAAGTATGGCACAGATTTTTTCTTTCCCAATAGTCAGAGTATACAGTAGTTCCAGTATACAGTACAGTAGACTAGTTTGACAGTACTACAGTAACTGCCTACTAACTGCTCCATTTTTTTCTTTCCAGAGAAAGCTGCACCAGCCACCTACTGTACAGTAGTTCTACCATAATACAGTACGCACATACAGTACAGTACAGTAACTGAACAAAGTTTTTGTTTTCTTGTCGTTCCAGGAAAAAGGGTGCCCAAGGGGGAGGGGGGGCGTTGTGTTCCATCAAATCTGCTTGTGCAGTCAAATGTACAGTATATAAACAGCAGTAATGATGTACACAAAACCTCTCCTCTCTCAATGAACTACTGTACCGCAGACACAATGAGGATACTGTTATGAAGGGAAAAAGAACAGGATGGGTTATTTAACATTATACTGTGCAATATTTATACTGTATATTTATATATACTGTATTTTTATTCTAAAGGTATTCGAGAATGTACTGTACTGTATGAGGACCTGGTGACTTTCAACCCTCTCAGACCCACAGAACGGATTATTTCACATTACTGTATATTTATCCTGTATATTTTCAGTAATTTAGAAGCAGTGGCTGTTCTGAACAGAACAGTTACTGTAAGCAAACGGATGCACATCAGATTTACATTTCCAATTCGAGAGGGGATTTTTCCAAAGCAGGCAGGCCTCCCTCTAAGGGAGGGGGATGGTGGGATCATACGCTGGCTGGCCTCCTGCTGAATCTTGTTACCGTAGCCAGCCCAGGGGCAGATTAACAAAACAATGGCTTGGATTGGATTAGCCAGACGATTGACGCTTGGCCAGGGAGGGATTAAAAACTCTAAGGGAGGGGGTGGGGTGGCTGAAATAGCTGGGACTGTACTGTGTCAGTATTTCCAAAGGCAGGCAGGTCACCCTAATAATTGCATGAATAAACCCCCAAAGACAAGGCCCAAATATAGTACAGTATACTGTATACTGCATATACAGTACAGAGCTGTATACTGTATTATAAATAAATAATCATACAGTACTGTACAGTATGTATTATTGTGTGTTGAGGTTTTGAATTGCTGTTAACTTGAAATGTTTCACCATTGTATTGTACTGTATTTGTAAATAAAAGTTTTTTGTGGCGACTTCAGCAATAAAAGAACTGGTTAATTTATCTCACATAAAGTACGTGAATATGACCGCAATCACCATTGTAAATGGGTTCATAGGATGGAACAACAGGTGCTAAAGGGGTATAAATATGATATTTATCAGTGTTCATCAAAGAGAGTTGATCAGAAGTATTCCCCTTATAAAGTATACAGCACTCTATTGTCATTCATACAGTATAGTAAAGGGTAGACAACAAATGGTCTTGCAGTAATATTACTACAAATCTGTCAGGTTGACCAGAATCACTGTGGATATCGGAAAATAATAAAATTTTATTAATTCTACAGTACATACAGTAGATACTTAAAAACACATATACTGTACATTGTTACAAATCCCTTTTGTGGCTGTGTTTTTAAGTTTCTATGTAGAATTAATAAAATTGTATTTTCCGATATCCGCAGTGATTCTGGTCAACCTGACAGATTTGTAGTAATATACTGCAAGACCATTTGTTGTCTACCCTTTACTATACTGTACTGTATGAATGACAATAGAGTGCTGTGTATAAGGGGAATCCTTCTGATCAACTCTCTTTGATCAACACTGATAAATAATTTATCTAACACTCAGTACTACAAACTGCTTTTTGCTTGCAGACTGCAAAGCCGCAAGACCAGCATCATTGTAAAAAAAGAGCAATGAGCGCGAAATTGGCGTGGGAACTTCTGTTCTAGGGCCCCTAGAAATAATATTCTTTATTTTATTTATAAACTCACATTTATAAACCCCGTCACCCACCCCCGCTACACACAATAAAGCGGGCACTCAGAAACACAGGCCAGGGAGATTTAACACACAACAGGAGGAGTTTTTTTTTTACATAGATTGCAGTGAAGGTAGGGAGGTTTCAAAGAGAATAGGGGAGGGGGTTTTACATAGATTACAGTGAAGGTAGGGAGGTTTCAAAGAGAATAGGGGAGGGGGTTTTACATAGATTACAGTGAAGGTACTGTAGGGAGGTTTCAAAGAGAATAGGGGAGGGGGTTTTACATAGATTACAGTGAAGGTAGGGAGGTTTCAAAGAGACTAGGGGAGGGGGCTTGTTTGTTGTTTATTGCAATGCTTCAATGTGTGTATAATGTATAATGTTTTTTACAATTAGATACACTGTAGATGTAATCCTTGGTATTGTAAGGGTTAGCTTTGGTTTTAAATTGTGTTTTCTGGTTGGTACTTACAGTACAGTATATATTTATTTCTCTTCATGTATTTATTTAGATTTATTTATTAATTGTGGGGCTGCTGTGCGTGAATTTTTTTTATTGTGGGTAGCGGGGATGGGGTGAAGGGGGTATTAGCCCCCCCCCCCACCAACCCCCACTACTCACAATAAAAAAAATTCACACACAGCAGCAGCAGCAGCACTATTAATAAATACATCTAAATAAATAAATAAATAAATGAATATAAATAAATACATTTAAAATACATTTTTATTGATAGTGTAGATGTGCAGAGGGTCTCCGGAGCTGAACCGCACTGGTTTTAGGTCTGGGGACCCCCTGCTCCCCGAGATACAGGCCCCTTTAGGGGGTGCCGGTATCCCTCTGCTCTGCTTGGTTTAACAGGCCGCGATCACGTGATCGGGACCTGTAAACGCAGAGGGATATCGGCACCTCATAAAGGGGTCTGTATCTCGGGGAGCAGGGGGTCCACCGACCTGAAACCAGTGCGGTTCAGCTCCCGAGACCCCCTGCACATCTACACTATCAATAAAAATGTATTTAAAATGTATTTATTGTCATTTATTTATTTATTTATTTAGATTTATTTATTTATTTTTTGGCGGCTGCTGTGTGTGAGTTTTTTTTTATTGTGGGTAGCGGGGGTGGGTGAAGGGGGTATTAGCCCCAACAGTGGTTTGTTTAGGGCTTGCGGGTGGGTAGCGGGAGGGTTTAACCCCTTCATGACCGTAACGGTATCAACTGCTATGGTCGTGAAGGGGTTAAGTGCATCCGCAACCCCCCCCGCAAGTCCTAAACTCACACCAAGGGCCAAATACCCCCCTCGCCCATCCCCGCCACCCACAATAAAGCGGGCACGGTGGGTTAACCCCTTCATTGCCTTAGCGGCTATCCGCTATGGTAATGAAGCAGCATTTCTGTATTTTTAATAATATTGAGCAGGAGCAGGGGGTCCCCTGAGTTTAGATTTCTGGCTCAGGGAACCCCCTGCTCACTGTACAATATTATTAAAAATACAGAAATGCTGCTTCTTTACCATAGCGCATAGCCGCTAAGGTAACGAACGAGTGTTTATTTACTGTATATACTGTATGTGTTTTATTTATAGTGTAGATGTGCAGAGGGTCTCCGGAGCTGAACCGCACTGGTTTTAGGTCTGGGGACCAGCTGCTCCCCGAGATACAGGCCCCTTTAGGGGGTGCCGGTATCCCTCTGCTCTGCTTGGTTTACAGGTCGCGGTCACGTGATCGGGCCCTTGAAACGCAGAGGGATACCGGCACCCCCTAAAGGGGCCTGTATCTCGGGGAGCAGGGGGTCCACCGACCTGAAACCAGTGCGGTTCAGCTCCCGAGACCCCCTGCACATGTACACTATCAATAAAAATGTATTTAAAATAATTTTTAATGTGTCGATGTTTGCGCAGAGAGAGCAGCGGATCTCTCTCTGCTGCAAACACATCTCGCCCCCAGTATGTGCAGTAATTTACTGAACATGTACTGTAGAATAAATGCATAGTTTTATTTATTCAGGTTTATTACACAGTATACTGTTCGGCCGGAAAACATCAGCATACAGCACAATATTATCCATCGAAATCCCCCCATTAGCCATTTTCTTTTCTGAGGAAAAACAAAATGAAAAGTTTTAATGTACAGTAGTGGTCAGCCCCCTAAAGAAGTACCCAGCCAGCCCCACCAAAATAATACGGCAACAATACAGTACTCACCAGACTATTTCCCATTCAGCTTGCGCCGGCGCCGGTCCACTGCCAGTACAGCTTTCTTCATCAGCCACGTTGATAGTTTGCAGCGGGACTAGCCCACCTGTAGTCAGCAGGTGAGGCGGGAAATCGCTTAGGTACATGCAAGCTTCATCAAAACTGGCCGCGAAAACCGACTCTGTCTCAGGGTTGTCACTGACAGTGGGACCGTCATTGGAAGCCGGTGCTGGTGCTGGTGCTGGTGCATTGCTTGGCAGGGACTGTCGCTTCTTAGTTGGTTTTAACACGACCCTTCGTCTTTTGCCGCCTCCATGATCATAGATACGGGAAAAACCCTGTGACACACACCAATACCCTCCAACAAATTGGGGCTCAATACGGTGAAAACAGGGGTCACTACATAACCTTTTCCTTATTGCACGCTTCCACAAATGAGGAGTTGGCGAAAATTTGTAAAAGTCATAGTTTTCAATAAAATACTGATAAATTTGAACAACTGTTGCCATCTTATCCTCTGTTGCATTAACAGCGGCCCATATCAAATAAGCATAACTTCTGTCAGGTTTTTGGAACACGGGCTGCACTTGACCACTCATGGTGGGTCTCTGGAGAATAGTGTAACTGAAACAGGTCTTTGTCTTTATTTAATATGTAAAGCCTAAATTGATACATTTTTGCAACTCTTCCTTCAGTCTCAAGGCCAAGGCCAAGTTACTGTACAATGGCACACTGTGGTACAGTATCTTTTTTAAACGAAACAACTGCAAGCCCACACATTACTGATTCAGCGCTTTACAAGTCAGGAGTTTATGCCATCTGGTGGACACGCGAAGCATTGCAGCCTAGTAAATCCTGATCATTATCATTTAACACATCAGCAGCCTGTCAGCCAGGCATGAACCGTGGCTGGGAAGGCAAACGCAACGCAGCATGCAAGAGGTGAGCAGCGGCGGATTCCAGGTATCTGCCAGGTACAAACTGGGCATTTGCTCGAATAAAGTGTGTCGCAGCAGTATATGATGCATACAATCTATGCACCATATACATTCTGCAAATGAATGTTAACAATAACATTTAAAACAGAATACCAATACCTCCAAACAAGTATACTATTTAAACCAATCCAGTAAACATAAATCAATTAGCATTCATTAATGACATCCCTAAACAATTTATATTCCATCCCTAACAATTAAACAATTAACTAATTCAAGCGTTGAACAGAACAATTTATCCTGTGAAAAAATATAAGTACCAACAAGAATACAATATAGAAAAGCAAGCCTTAGCCTGACCTAAAGTACACCATACAATAGCAACAATTACATCTATCTAATTTTAAAATACATTATACACACATTTAAGCAAAGCAGCATAGCCAAATTAATTTAAAACACAGCAAAGCAAGCTTTTAAAACAACATAATTTCTTACCCTGTATGTATATATCGATCTAGACATACATACATACATACATACATACATACATACATACATACATACATACATACATACATACAGTGGCAAGAAATGATTTACGAAAAATAAAAAAAAACACATGTTAAAAAAGCTTTAAAAAAATTAACACGTTAAATAAAATACATTTCTTTAGTTCACTTACCATTACTTGACCCACTCACCGACTCCCGTTGAACAGCTTACTCTCGAACCAATCCACCAGGCACAGGAACCCATAAAATAACAAACCATAAAATAATAAACATTAAACTAAAAATCCAAAACAATCCACGGGTCTTCTATTTGTAATCCATCTTCATCTGTATTCTTCTTTCTTCTATCTGCGGCTCTCTTCCGGGGTCTTCTTGTCTTCTACGGCCACGCCCTGGCCTTCTTCTTCTGTAGGAGGTCCTTCCTCCTCTGCGTCTTGCTTCAAAATGAGACAACATAGGCTTTTAAAGGCCTATGACGTCACATTTTCATCATGGTTCCCACGGCCCTGATTGGGCCATGAAAATCATGCGTTTTGGCCGAGAAAAAAAAATGATGACGTCACTTAAAGGCAATGAAAGCACAGCCAATCAGAATGGCTTTGCTTCAATTGTCTTTAAGATGATGTCATTAAAAGAAACATGGCCGTCCTCACATGGTACGGTAGCCAATCAGAGCGTGGGAACACCATCCCAACTCTGATTGGCTCTAGTATACCATGTGACAGAGGCTTGGGGGAGAACGGATGTGACGTCATTGAAAGCCTGTCACATGGTACTAGAGCCAATCAGAGCCAATCAGAGTAGGGATATACTACATATATATATATATATATATATATCTCTATTTATTTATTTATATTCATTTATTTATTTAGATATATTTATTTATTTATTTAGTGTGGGGCTGCTGTGTGTGATTATTTTTTATTGTGGGTAGAGGGTGAGGGTGAAGGGGGTATTAGCCACAATGGTGTTTTTTTAGGGCTTGCGGGTGGGTAGCAGGAGGCCTTAACCCCTTCATGACCGTAGCAGTATTAGCTGCTACGGTCGTGAAGGGGTTAAGTGCACCCGCAACCCCCCCGCAAGCCCTAAACAAACAACAAGGGACAATTACCCCCTTCACCCACCCCCGCTACCCACAATAAACCTGGAACTGTGGGTTAACCCCTTCATTGCCTTAGCGGTTAGCCGCTAAGGTAATGAAGTGGGCTGTACATGTATTTTTCCTGCATCGGATGCATGCTGGGGGCCTCCGGTGCTGGTATTAATGGGTATCAGCTTCGGAGACCCCCGGCATCAATCCCAGGCAGGAAAAAGGCCTGATTTTTTCTAAGTGTCGACCTTGCCAATGTTTCTCCTCCAGCAACTTGCTAATTTTAGTTGGCGGGCTGGATTGCCGAAAAACTCTCCATTCTGGAGTGCCGATCAGCAGCGAAAAGCTGCTCGGGGCTACTTGAATTCAGCCGAGTTCAAAAAGTGCCGATAAGTGGCTTATCGGCACCCGGCTGCCGATTAAGTTTTTATCGGCAACAAAAATTGCCGATAATTCCCACTTATCAGCGCTTACTGAATCGGGAGGGCAAATTTACCGAAAAAATGGCGATAATCAGCTTATCTGCGCTTACTTCATGAGGCCCTTAGTTTCTATTTAATTTTGTGGATGGCATTGGTGGTTAGGGGACATTATTCGTAGTTTATTTTGTTTAGAAATAGATTTTGCATAGTGTTACTGTACATGATGCACAGATTAATTGCATCATGTACACACACATTGCAATTGTGTCACATTTGATATACATTTGTCTAGCTGCTGGTTTGTTGGGAGAGGACATATAATTTATTTTTAAAAGTGCTGCTGGATTAATTTTATTATGTGATAATTATGAGATTTAGATTTGATGTTTTTATGTAGACATGTTTATGTAATCCTGAACCTTTTATTTGTATATTGGTGTTATATATATTTTTTTTATATATATATATTTTTTATATATATTTTTTTTATATATATATATATATACTGTATATATATATATATATATATATATATATATATATATATATATATATATATATATATATAAATGTTGAGGTTCCCTTCTCATGTCAGGGTCTCTGCTCAGATGTGGATTGCCAAATTAGTATAACACAAGCCTGGGTGCACCCCGGATCCCAATAAATGACACAGAGTCATGTATCAGTTCCCTCAGGCTCCGTAGTTCAGACTGACGTGCCGAGTATACAGCAGCGGCAGCTCTTATTCGAGCAAAAGCCGCTGGCTGTATGCGGCTGGGAAGCGGGTAGCCGCGGCGCGTGGCGGCGCACTGTGACGTCACAGTCACACGCGCGCCCGGCTTCCCCGTCTTCCCCGGCTTCCGCAGGCTTCCCCGACACCCCTGGAGATGAAATTAAGGTAAGCGGGGTTGCGGGGAAGCAGAGGGGCAGAGCAGAAGCCGGGCTCGGGGTCCGGAAGGAGAGTAAATTGCGCGCGAGGTGGAGGGGGTGTGCATGTGGGAAACGCGGCGGCGCGCGGTTATTACTGGCGGCAGCTGGGGTAGATCCCGGCATGCCGCCGGCATTTAGTGCGATAAAGTATGTCGCTACTGTATGTATTACAGAATATATATAGCAGACAATAAGTTTCAGTTTCGATTCTCTGTAAACCATAAGTTTCAGTTTCGATTCTCTGTAAACCATAAGTTTCAGTTTCGATTCTCTGTAGACCAGCTGAATTCACAGGAAACCGAGAGTTAGCAAAAAAGGCTCCTGGTTGAGTTTCGATTCACCTCAGAGAGAGAGAGAGAGAGAGACTTATTAGCTTATATAAAAACATACTGCGTTATTTCCAAGCCTTGCAGTTAAAGCAGATTCAATATGGCGGAATGCATACAAAATGGACGAATAGTTTCTTATAATACTTTATTACCTTCACATTCCCCCCTAGACACTAAAAGGACATTTTGTATAGGAAGGGGTCTGTCCCTAATTTCTGTTTCTTGTGCTAGAGTCCCTACCTGAGGGTGTTGGTCGGCTGTTCATGGGCTTGTCCCATCCCCGACAACTTCTGGCTCGCTAAACTCGAAGACCTACAGTATACACAAGAGGGTTCCCTGACCTCAAACAAACACACTAGGGTCTGGGATTCTAGAGTGGTCACCCCTTTTTCGAGTTTGGTTGTACTGTAATTGAACATCTTGGGTGATTTCTGCAGTGGTATATCTTCCAGATCAATATTGTCTTTGTTCTACATTACCATTGTGGGTATAACCTCAGACCCAGCCTTCTTACAGAGACCCTTACAGCACGGGATAACACAGAGGACCACTACTGCCAGAACCAAAAGTATAATCAGGAGAAATATTGCCAGTTGTGTCAACCATTGTCGCCAGCCAGACAGCCACGAGAAATACTTGTCCCATGGGTCTGTTATACCAGAATTTCTTTTAAGTTCATCAGACAAATCTTTCAGTTTATTAATAGCTGTGGTAACCTTACCGTCCGGGCCTGTGTTCCCGGGAATATATGTACAGCACACATCTCCAATCATATGGCAAACTCCCCCTTTTTCTGCTAATATCATATCTAAAGCCATTCTATTTTGGAACGTCATAGTGGAAGTGGGTCCAAGTTGGTCAGCCAGGCCTTGTAGCGCATCACGGGTGTAATTCACAAACCTTTGTTGATTATAATAGATATAGTTAATCCAATCTACATTTTTATTAACCGTGACTAGGGGCATAAAGAATGACTCAAACCCAGCTTTTACCTGATCTCTAGCCTTAAACTCATCAGGAACTCCTCTCAGTACCCCGATGGCATCTATATATACATGTGGGTCTAAACTTCCTGCAGGGGCTTCTCGCTTACTGACTTTAATTGGTGATGATAATACCTTAGATTTTTCTGTACCAACAGGGATTATATGCATTGGCATTAGAATTTTGGTCAGTGCACACTGACCTGTCCAGTTACCTTCAAGTCTGGTTCTTAATTTTAGATCCCCACATATCCAGTATATATCTCCTAACGATTGGACCTGATTTTGTAACTTAATACTGGAAATATTAGAGAAAGTGTCACAATACCCTTGGGAGAAATTACCTAAAAACCTGTTGCCCTGTAGAGACTCATAGCAGGTATAGTTCCCCTTGTATACAGTGATCCCTTCCCCTGGTTTTGGGGTTTTTGTTGTGAGTGGATATTTTTGTTTCCAATCTTCACACTGGGAGTGATTGGTACTTGTATTGGTATATAGACTAATGAAACATTCTTCTGCATTGATGGGTATGTTTAAAGGCACTGTGTCGAGATGGGGCCTAGCTGCAGCACAAACATAGCAGTTACTTTTGTTATTTTTTTGAGTGGTGTATCTTATCCAATCCAACCAAAGGTTGGTGTCTGGAAAACCTGTTTCTATGGCCAGTGTGTCTTGGAAAGAGGGATCTGCTGTGGCTACCATACCTTGAAATGTCTGAATCCGGGGGGCCACGGGATTTTTCTCTATCTTGGGTTTTTTTTGGGACATCTGCCAATCTTTAGAGTTATACATATCCTGAATTCTGAACTTCCCGTAGGCTCCCCTTGTACCCCCTTTCATCCAACTTCCTAGAACATATACACCAGCGTCCCCGGGGCTCGGGTTTTCTATAGTTAATATGAGTTTCATTATTTTACCCGTCTTACTACTGACTAGACATGCACCAGTTTTTCGCAAGATCATTCGACTGATTAGAGACTTGCCATTTCTGTCTTTTCGTGCTAGGCCATTCTGTGGTTGGTATCCCCAATCTGTTCCCGTGTTCCATCCTACTGCTCCCCAGTAATCACATTCCTGTCCCCAATAACTGTCTGTAACACATATATATATGGCTCTAGAGTTCGAAGTGTCTCGGTACATATTACACTGCCAATCGGTTGAGGGACAGCTGACAATATTACAGTAATCGAAGGAGAAGGTAGCTACATGAGTATTGGATGAATTATACCAAAACGTGACTGCCCCTTCATGTTGGGTGATAGCAATCTCTTGTGCCTCCCCCAAACCTAACAAACAAAGGATATACAGAATCATTTTTTCTCCGAAAGAGGTGTGGCTGTTCTCTTGCAATGAGATGCGTGGATCCAGGTAGTTTTTCCTTGAATCTTGACTGAGGTGGGTGTGACTAGAGTTACCAGATGAGGGCCTGTGTATCTGGGATCCAGTGCGTGTTTTCTCACGTGCTTCTTTACATACACCCAATCACCTGGCTTTATTTCATGGGTTGTGTCATCCGTGCTGGAATCTGGAAGAGAAAGTGACACTGCAGAATGGAGGTTAGATAACTCTTCACTTAATTTGATAACATAATATACCTGCCTATCATGCATTTCAGTGAGATTTATATTCCCTTTATTATCCCTAATTCTGACTGCACTTCCAAATAATACTTCGAAGGGAGACAACCCAGATCTAACCTGTGGGGTGGTCCTAACATGGAACAGAACTATAGGTAGAAGGTCGGGCCAGGAGAGTTGACTCTCTTGGGTCATTTTTAGTAGAGCTGTTTTAAGGGTCTGATTCATCCGTTCAACCTTCCCGCTACTTTGGGGGTGATATGGGGTATGGAGGGCTTGTTTCATGCCCAGGGCCTCCAATATTTCCTTGAAGATATTGGCGGTGAAGGCTGGTCCTTGGTCGCTCTCTATTACTTCAGGGAATCCAAATCTGCAACAAAGTTCAGTGATTAGCTTCTTAGCAGTGATTTTCGCTGTCATATTGGGTACTGGGTAGACTTCGGGCCATCCTGAGAACATATCCACTACCACAAGTGCATACTCATATCGTCCTGACTTCGGCATCTGGATATGATCAATTTGTATTCTCTGAAAGGGAAAGTCTGGCTTCACAAGATGTTTTGGAGGTGTAGGTTCAGTTTTTCCTGGATTGCAGGTTTGACAGATGACACAAGCTTTATTCAGTTCCACCAAAATCCTTCTTATACCAGGTGCAAAGTACAACTTGTTTATTACTGCTAATGCTTGGTTATGTCCTCTGTGAGTAGGTCCATGTGCCCAGGTGGCGATTGCATGGTACATGTGTCGGGGCACACAAATCTGATCTTTAATTTTCCATAGTCCAGTTTGTTTTTTTTGTGCTGCCCCTGTCTTTTCCCAGCTCTCTTTTTCTTCTTTGGGTACTGTTCCTTGTTCCTTCTTCATCTGTTCTTGGTACGGATCTATATCGTCCATGGGAGGATTTTTCTTGGCACTTCTTGTAATTACTGGTGCAACAACTGTGGCTTCCTGCAACGCTGATGACGGTGGATTTTTTCGAATCTTATCTTCTTGAAGGGCAGCTTGCTTGGCTGCTTGGTCCGCAAGGAAATTTCCCTGTGTCTCAGGTGTATTCACCTTTCCATGTGCTTTGATTTTTACTACTGCCACTTCCTTGGGTAGCTGTAGAGAGTCCAATAGTCTTCTTATGGCATCTGCGTGCTTGACCGGCGTTCCATTTGCTGTGATGAATCCACGATTAGCCCAAATGGTTTCAAAATCATGAGTGACTCCAAAAGCATAGGCACTGTCTGTGTAAATGTTGACCTTTTGACCTTCTGCGAGGTTACAGGCTCTTTCGACAGCAATTATCTCCGCTTCTTGTGCCGATATATGGCTGGGGAGAGCTTCTGCTTGGATCACTTGGTCGACTGTGGTGACGGCGTATCCGGTATGGAAACGTCCATGTTCATCAGCAAATCTGGAACCATCAGTAAAGAAGGATAGATCAGGGTTTTCGAAAGGCGTCTGTTGAGCCCGGGATGGGGTACCTTGCCGCTGTAGTTCTATTATACAGTCATGGTCTTCAGACTCATGGATACCCCCTTCCACCGGAATCAAAGTTGCAGGGTTGAGTACTGTACATTTCTTCAGAGTGACATTGTCCGGTATTAGCAGTGCAGACTGTAGCCTCAGAAAAACGTTGCATGGTTAGGTATTTCGGCCTAGACAGGTTCAGGATAGCATGGATGTCATGCGGTGCTTGGATAACAAGAGGGTGACCCAGAACAATGTCCGCTGCCTTGTTGAAAATTTCGAATGTTGCTTGTACTGCTCTGAAGCAGGATGGGTGCCCTTGTGATACTGAGTCCAATTTAGCAGAGTAGTAAGCCAGAGGTCTCATTCGGTTACCGTGTGGTTGTGCGAGGACACCCTTCTTGGACCGCAGCCCGTAGCTTGGGAGTAAGTCCATCCATAAATGCTGCTGCTAGCAGATTGGCTTGTAATTTATTGCTGGTGGAGAACCCCATATCTCTAAACATTTGGAGTAGTCTAGTATGATATTTCTCGACTGATTCAGTAGCTTCTTGGGTGACATCCTTTAGTGATTCAGTCTGCTCTGTGAGTCTATCCTGGGCCCATAGTTGTATTTGTTCTAGGAAGTCTTCTCCAGATTTATAGTCTGTGGTGTCAACTATCCTAGCATCATTGAGGGATTTCTCAACAAGGGGCCAAAATGAGTCTCCCGCTTTTAACATGGTGAGAGATTTTAAATCAGCCCATGTTGCGGAGTAGTTCTGCTGAATCTGACGTAACATTCTATAAAAGGGCATGGGCTTGTCTTCCGGATCGGGGAGTTGCTGTAAGAGGGTGGAGCTTTGTTGGGGCGTGAATTTGATGTACCTAACTGCTCCTTCCGGAACGTCTTCACTCCACGGTTGGGAGACGGGAGGAGCATTTCCGTGTTCTGCTTTTACAATAGGAAAAGAGCGGACCGTGTCTGAGGTAGCACAGGCGGCTTGAAAAAGCAGTGGCCTGACAGAGTCATTGGC
Organism: Ascaphus truei; assembly: GCF_040206685.1. Lineage (NCBI taxonomy): Eukaryota > Metazoa > Chordata > Amphibia > Anura > Ascaphidae > Ascaphus > Ascaphus truei. Next base: position 96,673,940 of record NC_134485.1, on the reverse strand, counting down.
AACAAGCAGAATACTTTCAAGATTGAGGGGTGATTCTCTGATCGTACTGAGTACTGCTTGGACTATATGTTGGATACATTCTTTTATGGGATACCCGAAAAGACCACCAGAAATGGGAGGGAACGCTATAGTGCGTCTGGGCATGGCCGCACTATTGAGGCTGCAAGCATAGATTAGGGATGTATGGACAACGGCTTGGAGGAGTTGTTTGGCTCTTTCTGGAGCATAGTCCCTATACACTGGCCCTGCTGCATGGATGATTAAATTACAGGGTAAATCTCCGGGCCCGGTGGCAGCTATACCCCCGACTGATACCTCTCCATGTTTCTGAATATAAATATTAGAGTCACGCTGTATGGCCTCACCCCCTTTCTCACAAATTAATTTAGCAAGGCCCCCATTATGTTGGAGCCTCCCATTTGCTGGATTAACTATCGCGTCAACCGACAAGCTAGTAATGTCTGCCTGCATCACTTTTACAATAATTTGACGGGTTGGGCCGCTAAATATACGTTCAAACAGTGATTCGGGTTCATCATAGGTAACAAAAGAGTCAGAATATGGTAGTGCCTGATAAGCTGGGGTCCTGGCGGAGGTTGCATCTTCCTCAGCAGGGGCCCCATTATCCATCTGAACCAGACAATCTTGCGGTATACTGGGATACATTTTAACAGGGTCGGCTGGTTTGGCTTTGGGATTAAAATACTGGCCAGTGGGCGTGACTAAGGGGCACACAAGAGCCTCACCAGTTTTAATATCGGGGGACATGGACGGTCGGGCGGCCCCACAATAATAACAATTTTCCCGTGTTTTGGGATTTTGACACTGGCAAACAGAACATACCCAAAAAGGGGCCGGTACAGGGGCTGAGGGAGAGGGTCTACCGGTCGTCTGCGGGTATGGGGGTGGATCTCCCTGTAACATTTGGTCTTTTTCTGCCACTACCGAACCAGGGGTCACATTTTCTGGTTTCACATAACAATAACATTTCTTATTTCTCTCTCCACACTCTACTTCTTCATAACCTTCTTTCTGAAGATCTATAGCAATACTCAGAAATTTCTCTGCATTTTCCCACAGGCCTTCATCTTTCAGTTTCCCCTAACACATTTGCATATTTGTTCTTAACAACTTCGGTTGCAATCTTCCCGTAAGGGGTAAATCTAACAGTTTGAATAACAATTTACATTTCTTCGTGTATTTTTTTCCCTCTCTTTCTGCCACAAGAGTTACGGAATCTTTGGTGCCAGGGGGCACCGTTTCCTTTGTGAATAACCTCGAGAACATTGTCTATCTTCTAAAACAACCTCGTATGAACCTGCGCCACTACCAGGCGGTACCGGGATTCTTGAGTCTCAGTGATAAATTGACCTAGACGGAAAGGTGCGCAGACACTCCCCGGACCGTCACCTGTATGGACGGTCCTATTATTATCTAACAATAGATATCACTAGACTCTTCCCCTTGTTTCTATTTTCTACATTTGATTCCGTAACCCCTATGACTACAAGCATACATATAAACCACACATCTGGCAGTCACAAGACCTTGCAAACTATATAAATCCTTGGCGGGAACCACCGGACTCTATGGTCTTGTATAGATTAACAATACTGTTACCGTCAACCAAGAGATCGCCAACCTGAACAGACTGACAGGAGTTCGGTGAAAATATATTCTGAATATATCTTACCTTGTCCTTAGAGGTTGATCAGGCCTCAATCAGTCCGGCCAGGGGACGGTCGTCCGTGGATAGAGACGGGTCCAGGATTGTTCCGGTGTCCCTTCACAAGGATCCTGCCGACTACGCCAAATGTTGAGGTTCCCTTCTCATGTCAGGGTCTCTGCTCAGATGTGGATTGCCAAATTAGTATAACACAAGCCTGGGTGCACCCCGGATATCAATAAATGACACAGAGTCATGTATCAGTTCCCTCAGGCTCCGTAGTTCAGACTGACGTGCCGAGTATATGTATTACAGAATATATATAGCAGACAATAAGTTTCAGTTTCGATTCTCTGTAAACCATAAGTTTCAGTTTCGATTCTCTGTAAACCATAAGTTTCAGTTTCGATTCTCTGTAGACCAGCTGAATTCACAGGAAACCGAGAGTTAGCAAAAAAGGCTCCTGGTTGATTTTCGATTCACCTCAGAGAGAGAGAGAGAGAGAGACTTATTAGCTTATATAAAAACATACTGCGTTATTTCCAAGCCTTGCAGTTAAAGCAGATTCAATATGGTGGAATGCATACAAAATGGACGAATAGTTTCTTATAATACTTTATTACCTTCACATATATATATATATATATATATAGTGAGAGAGAAAAAGGCCCTAAATAAAGCACTCTAGTATTTGTATCAGTACAAATCACATTTATCATCTTACGTCTTTATTTGAAGACTAATATCCGGAAGGACACCATCTGACGTTATTACAGCAAAAAGAAAACCACACACCATGTTTATTCTTCCAAGTCTGGACGTCAATTTGGGCATTGGAGCCTATGTACTTTCACTGATATGTCAATATCATATATACTAATAGTGATCTTTTGGAGAACTCTATTGCCCCGTTCCATCATGTATGTGCTATCATACTGTTAGTCCACAGTTTTGTGGATGATTATCTTTCATTGAATCCCATTTGTGCACAAGTCTATACATTTATTGATGTACAGGTATGGATCATACCTACATGCACTTACCTGTTAATAACAATTGTACAACATTATATCACTCCTATAGCATCCCTTAATAGTTATCTTTGGATGTTATATGTCATGCCTTAAGCAATATGTGCTTCATCTATTCTTATGGCTTCCACAGTGATGCGGACCACACAATTGTTTGCCTGGTTGCCCTTCTGGGGGCTATATTTGATGAGCTTTTAATCCTTAGGTTCCCTTTGCACTTTGAATGAATTAGGCTAATCCTTATGTACATTGTGCTTACATTAGCTATATTTATGGGCGCTTTGCGATCATGGTGAGCGGATATGTGTGCTCTTTTGACTGCTCATTACATTTGAGACCATTATGCAGAGGCGCGCATGCGCGAGACGTGATGCAGGGCTTATTCAGCCTGCCTAATACACGGATATACCAGACACAGAGCCGCGCATGCGCAGTGTACTGCCCATAGACACTTTCTGCCTCACTAGTGCCCATTACTAAGCTCAGGGCGCCCTGCCTTACCAGACGCGACGTTATGACGTCACGGACATGCGCAGTGACATATGGAGGCCCGTTTTCTGCCCTTAAACACATTATGCCATTAATTCATTACATCTGTGGCTCTGAGGTACATTATGTGCTACAGCCTGAGGATAAGCTTTCTGCTACTGCCATATATTGGACACACCAGGCAGGTATTCATGCAATTAGTGACTATTTCGGAGGAGTGTGAGTGCACTTACAATAAGAATTTTTCATTGGCAGACAACCTATGACCATCTCTGACTCCATTAGCCTCAATCTTAGCTTACACCTGTTTGTCCTCTGCTTAATCTATGTCAGTCTGATTTTTGCCAGGTGATTACACCCACTAGCCCAATTAGTTTCCTTTTTAAACCTGCATGTTACCCTGCTTAGATCACCACTCCCAGTAGAAGGCTGTGTGCCGAAACGCGTAGGAGCAGGTCCAGCAGGCAGGATCCCCTGGTTTGTCCCCTCTTTGGGTCACATTACTATGCTCTAACATCCCTCCTTGTTCCACCCTGAATGTACCGACCACACTGTACCTGACCACAGGTGATGTATCACTATCTCTAGCTATAGGCTTACATGTATTTTGCAGGCTTTAATCTGTGTATCTCTGCTGTCACTTACCTGCCACTTATTGTCGCTTCAGACAAACCCTATATTGCAGGGGTTAGTAGGCATAATAGACTTCTTTGCAGATGATTACATAGCCTTAGCCGTGACTATTTAGTCTGTTGGGTGTCACACCAGGTTTATTTTGTTAGGTGTTTCAGAATACTATCTGAGTGTATCTTGGGCATCTTTTTTGAGGGAATTGTTTAGCCTTGTAATGAACAGGGGATCCATGCTGTATTTTAAACATTTCTGTGCTTTGTTTTAACTATTTTTGTTCTGTGACAATACATTAATAAACCTTATGTGATTTGTACTGATACAAATACTAGAGTGCTTTATTTAGGGCCTTTTTCTCTCTCACTATCTATTATACTGCCCTTATAGCACCACCGACAACTCACTGTAGTTTGAATTTTTCTAGTGTCGGTATTTAGTTGTGTTTACATGTCTTGTGGTCCTCTCTTTCTCTCTTGCATATATATATATATATATATATATAAAGAGAACAAGATACAACAGCGCAAACACCAAACACTTAGTTAGATGTAGAGTATATAAACTATACACCTTGCCAATCAATCAACTGAGAGGTGATACACCCTTCAAAACACTAACCCTACAGATTGCTGCCAATCAGGTCCACGGCTCCACACCTGCCGCAATAGAGTACACAAAGAAGAAGTGACCTAGGCGCAAAATGCAGGGAGAGGAAGAGAAGAGGGGGGGAGAAAAATATCATAGGGCAGTATATCAAATCAATCAGGACTTAGGTGGTGAGATATGCAATTACCGTTTGTCAGCAATTTAAAGCCTTTAATCCACAGTGGGACTCAGGAACTCTGCTACTGATGAACTTCAATTTCACAGCTTCACCATCGTTCTGCTGCTGGAAGGTGTCTTGTCACGGAATGGATCTCGCAGGGGAGGGGGGGGGGGGGCGGGAGGAGAGGGAAGGAGAGTAATATAGGAGAAAAGGAATATAGTGTAAAACCTTTAAAAAAATAAAATATCTAAAAACAACAGTTGGTATCCCACTCACATGTGTTGGATCGGATCAGAGCAGTTGAGAGTTTAAACTGAGTCTCTCACACTCATAGCACAGAAACGCCGGTCCACTGCACGGCTGGTATACCAGAGTCCTTCCGCATCACGTGTGACGGCTCCAACTCTCGCGAGAGTTCGTCTTCTACAATCCCTCTGTCACGGCTTCTGCTCTGGTGCCGGGGGTTTCTCTGCAGTGGGTCTCTGTCTGCTCCACCAATACGCATGCCCTACGCGTTTCTCCACTTGGGCTTCGTCAGGGGCTACTAACTTTGAATATGAATATAAATAAATAAATATATATATCCAACTGTACAAATGAATGGGGGCGGGGTGGGTGACCGTATGCCCATCATTGCCAGGGGGTAAGTAGAACACAATTTATTTATGCTGATTTATGTGTTTAATAATGGGCAAATAATCTATTATCCATATGTGAATAATAGTTATTTTGCCCACTACTGTATTGTATGTGTTAGGGGGCGGGGGGATGTGTGTTGTATATTGCTATGTTTATTAGGGCAATTGTCCCCAATAAACATTCTATTGTGCCTTAACCCCTTCATTGCCTTAGCGGTTAGCCACTAAGGTAATGAAGCTGCTTTAATGTAATTTTATTAATATTGTGCGGGAGCAGGGGGTCCCCAGAGCTGAACCGCATTGATTTCTGCCTCGGGGACCCCCTGCTTCCCGAGTTACATGTTTATAGCATCCATGCCGCCATGTTTATAGCGTCCACGCCACGTATGGGACACTATAAAGATGGCGGCGACACTGGCACCGATGCCCCATACCTTGTCCTGTAACTCAGGAAGCAGGGGGTCTCTGAGGCAGTGCGGTTCAGCTCAGGGGACCCCCTGCTCCGGCACACTATTATTAAAATGTACATTAATACAGCTTCATTACCATTGCAGATAGCCGCTACGGTAAGAAATTATTGCTTATGATATGTGTGTTTTGACAGTAGTGTAGATGTGTAGGGGGTCACCTGAGCTGAACCGCATTGGTTTCAGCCTCTGGGGCTCCCTACTTCAGGAGATACAGGCCCCGTTATGGGGTTCCGGTATCATCTGCAGAATTTAAATATCCCGGTAACGTGACGCGAGAGCTTGAAAGTGCAGGGGATACCGGCACCCCATAACGGGGCCTGTATCTCCTGAAGTAGGGGGTCCCTGGACCTGAAACCAATGCAGTTCAGCTCCAGAGACCCCTGCTCATGTACACTTTTATTAAAATGTATTTATTTAGTGTACGATCGCCTTTAACAGCCTTGCATGGAGATGCCAAATCTCCGTGCAAATGTTACAGGCGGCTTATTTTTTTTTATCAGCTAGCTTACGTGAAGTTTAAGAACGCTAGCAGGGGGGAAAAAGCAACACTACGCTGTGGCTGTTTTGAGCACGTACGTTAGAAAATGGCTCAAGGCCTTAGTGAATCGCTTCTCCGGCCTCACTTTTTAACGGATGTGCATATTTTTTTCATCCGGACGCAAAAGCATTGAGCTTAGTGCATAGCCCCCTTAGCCTCTGAGAATTTTAGATGACTTACTCAGAGCTTGGAATTCTTGTAACACACATTGAATCACACCTCTGGGATGGTGACTAGCTGTCTTATACACTTTAGAACAGGCAGTCCAACAGCTTGTCCACCAACCCCCAGTGTGGGAATTTCATCGCTGACCAATTACACACATTGCCAGGTTTGTGAAAGCTCGCACCTATGCCTTCAGAAAAGTAAGAGGGCATGTGCGCAGATCGCCATCTTGCTCACTTACTATTCTAAGCCCACCACAGGTTCAATGCCCGAAAGTCTGGGGAAGGTGACAACTGAGACCACACAAATAATCAAAAGATTATAAACAGCCCCCTGTAATTGCACTCAAGGTAGGTGACAAAATGGATATATTGTCTACTGAAAACTGGCTGGATATTTAGCCAAATCCTGATGTAGGATACACTACCAAAAGGTCACACTCAAATATAAAATAAAAAAGACTTTAATAGTTATGCTGTAAAAAACGACGAGACACTATAAAAATGCACAACAGTGCATAGATAAAATCCCCAAATGTGTTTGGTCACGGTAACTATGTGAACAAATTGTGTTCCAAATATATAGCTAATAGTGGAACAAACGCTATATATTAAGCTGCATTGTTGCATATACAGGTATTCTAAATAGTAAATAGATATTGCAATGTTGAGGAAAGATAACTGTGGACTCAATGTAACCACTATGTCGAAGGTAATGTGACCAGCAATTCCTCTATAAGTAACCACTGTGTATAATGTAACTTAGTCTCTGTGGAGGCCTTAAAACAGCTCGGTAAGGTCAAGACACAGAGAGAACAATTGCAATACCAACGTTGTAAGTGGTATGTCCCGGGTAACGCACACCGCAAGGTGCGCAATAACAAGTGGGCTTAACCTTTATTAGTGAGCCTTGTTACGCCCTCCCCTTCACACCTCCCCCCTCAAAGTGAAGGAATTATGGCAACCAGCTCTTCTGTTGATTCCACACCCGGAGACTCTTGAGGTTTTTGGCTCACTAGGAATGTCCTGTCTGGAGAGTGCATCAGCATTTCCATGCTCAGTGCCTGTCACGGGAGACAAAAGCTTTTAACACCACAATACCCGGATCCTTTGAGCAAAGCAAGAGATATCATAAATTGTGATTTACTTACAGAATGAACATACACAGCTTGATTTACAATTACATTTCTTTTTTTTTTTCAACTTTACTTTTATTGGGTTTTCCATGCATACAGTATAACACCAACAATTGTCTTAGGAATCAACTGTAACCCGAATCTTTTAACAACACGTAACATGAATATGACATCAACTGAGGGTAACATACATTCCACAAACATGACTCACCAAATTGATGAGACACAACACAGACAGGGAAGAAGGGATAGGGGGGGGGGAGAATAGGGTGCTGCTGCCGTTGCGTCCGTCGTTTCGAACTCCTGGCTTCTTCCCTACTCATCGGGCTCTTCTCCATCATCTACTCTAACCGTCCGTCTCTATGTGGTCGTGGACCCTGCATTGTCAAAGGAGAACGCACCTTTATCTATCATTGTAGGATTGCGGATATGCTTATCCCCAGGATGTCTGTCTGGGCCAGCCAAGGCATCCAGACTTTTAGGAAATTTGGGCCGGTGTCGTTGACCAAACTCGTCAACTCTTCCATCCGGCAGACGTGCCAAATTCTGTTTCTAATCTTGGGTATTACTGGTAAATCCGATTATCTCGCACCGGGTGGCTGTTGCAAAGTGCGCGATTAATTTGTGCGATGCATTTGAAAGACCCTGAATCCGTCTGCCCAATAGGAATAACCACGGGTCCAGGGGGATCTCCAAACCGAGTAACCTCTGTATCCAATCTCTAATTTGTTTCTAAATCAGGGCCACCTTCGTGCAAGACCACAGCATGTGTTGTAGATCTGCTATCTCCCCGCACTGCTTTGGGCAGAGCGGGGAGTATCCTTTGACAAATTTAGATAATTTTACTGGGGTATAGTACCAACGCATGAGGACTTTATATGCGTTCTCCTTTAACGTGGTGCAAATTGAACTTTTCACTGCTGCCTGCAGGATCCCGTCCCAGTCTTCGTCCTCTAATGTCTCCCCTAAATCTGTCTCCCACTGTCTCATGTAACTGGGTCTGGTGGTCGTCTGAGTCTCAGGACAGATCACATCCCTGTACATTCTAGAAGTTAGTCCCCACGTGTCCGTATCTCCAGAACACAGCTGCTCAAAATTTGTTCTTGCTGGTCTAATTGGGAATTTGTTTAAAAATCTCTGATCTGGAGGTATCTAAAGAATTCCTTGTTTGGGATATCCTTTGTGGATTTAATTTGCTCAAAGGTTTTTATATGTATCCTCCCCTCCAGATCCTTTAATCTTGTGATACCTGCATGTGCCCATATTAACAAATTACCGCTATTCATTCCTGGAGCGAAGTCCGTGTTGCCAATAATCGGGGTCATTAGGGAGTGTTTGGAAGTGAGGTTACAGCTAATTTTAGTAGCCTCCCAGACCTTCAAGGAATTGGCCATGGCCTGAAGTGGAACCCCCATTTTGTTGGAGCTTCCCTTAGGGAGCCAAATCAGATTATGCAGCTCAACCGGGGCACCGCACTGTTTCTCTAGTTCCACCCACCGCTGCTTGTTCGGATCTGCGTGCCACTGGACAATTTGGCTTAATAGTGCCGCTTTATAATAAGCTAACAAGCAAGGAACCGCTAGTCCCCCTTTGGATGTAGGCCTCTTTAAGATACCTTTTGCAATTCGTGGGCTTTTTTTATTCCAAATGAATTTCATAATGTTACACTGCAGGGAGAGGATGTCGGAGATCACTAAAGGTATTGGCAGGCTTTGGAAAAGATATAACATCTTTGGGAGGAGGTTCATTTTCACACTATGCATCCTGCCAATCCATGATATGCCGCCCCTCATCCATGTCCTGAGATCCTCCCCCAATGTCTTAATCATTTTTGGGTAGTTTGCTTTGTATAACGTTTTGTAATCCCTGGTGAGATATACCCCTAAGTATTTGATAGCGGAGGCTTGCCATTTAAAATTAAAGTTTATTTCTATTAATTTTTCCAGTTCTTTGGGTAAGTTTATATTGAGAGCTTCTGATTTTGTCTGATTAATTTTGAAACCAGATATTTGATTGAACCTTCCTAGGATCGCAAAGGTGTTGGGGAGAGATGTGAGGTGCCTTGACAGTGTTAAAATCACATCATCGGCGTACAGTGCCACCTTATGTGTCTGGTCTCCAATTGTTATTCCTGCTATATCCGGGCTTCGTCTAATGTGCGCTGCTAGTGGCTCAATACAGAGGGCGAACAGCAAGGGCGACAACGGACATCCATCGGACATCCCTGCCTCGTTCCACTACGGATGCTAAACTATTCCGACGGGAAGCCCTGATGCCACACCCTTGCCATCGGGCCCTCATACAAACCTAATATGGCATTTAAAAGACGTCCCTCGAAACCAAATGCCTTCAATGTCTCTTTCAAATAGGGCCAGTCTATCCTATCGAAGGCTTTTTCTGCATCTAGACTTAATACCAAGGACTGGATGTTTTTTTGTTTGGCCAAAGCAATCAAATCTATAATCCTCCTGGTATTGTCCGCCGCCTGCCTGCCTTCGATAAACCCTACCTGATCTGAGTGGACCAACCCGGGAAGGATGCTACCCATCCTGTTTGCTATAAGTTTGGAAAAGATTTTAACATCTGAATTGATCAGTTAAATGGGCCGGTAGCTCTTGCAGTCTGCCAGGTCCTTACCAGGTTTATGGATCAGGGAGATTGAAGCCTGTAACATTTGTGTTGGGAAGGAGGCCCCTGCTAGAAATTCGTTAAAGAGTTTTAATAGATGGGGAGCTAGCAATTTCAGATATTTCTTATAGTATAAATTAGAGAACCCATCTGGTCCAGGCGCTTTTGCTGGTTTAAGTGTCTTAATTGCCTCCGCCACTTCCTCTAGAGTGAAGTCCTTCTGTAATTCCTCTCTCACATCTCTGCCCAACCTCGTTAGCTTTGCTTCCTGCAGAAATAATTTGAATAGCTCTGTATTTTTGTGATTGTGGGTGACCTTGTTTCCGTCATACAATGTTTCGTAGAAACATTTAAATTCCTCTACAATTTTTCTAGGGTTGGATGTCAGGTCCCCTCCCTGCATTCTAATGGTGTGAATGTGGTAATTTGGAAGCCTGTTTTTAAGCTTATTGGCAAGTAAGGTATCTGGCTTGTTAGCTTTTTCGAAAAATGTACGTCTGGTCCATGCCATTTTTCTCTCGGCCTGGAGGAGATTGAGCTATGTTTTAGTGTCTAAGAGCTCTTTCAGAATGTGCTCTTGTTTATTTGATTTATGCATTTGTGAGATCTGCTAGCTTCTTTTCTAATTCTTTAATTTTGGCTTCTCTTTCTCGTTTACGTTTAGCTGCCAAATTCATTAAAATCCCTCTGAGGGTAGCCTTATGGGCCTCCCACAGCGTAGAGTGTGCTGACACACTCCCCTCATTCTCCTTGAAATATTCATCAATTTTATCTCCCACCTCCCTTTCTATATCTGGGATTTTTAGTAATATTTAATTTAGTTTCCAATTCGCTCGAGGTCTGTCTAGTGGGATTAGTGTGCATCGCAGCTCAATTGATGCATGGTCAGACCATGAAATATCATGTATCTCAGTGCGAGAGACCCCTGGAACCATCCTATTTGACAAAAGGAAGTAATCTATCCTACTGTATCTGTTATGTGGATGTGAAAAAACGTGTACTCCTTCACCCCCTGATGCTGCTCTCTCCTTATGTCTGCCAGTTGACAGTCTCTTAATCCCTGGTTTATTGTTAACACATCCTTATAACAGAAACACTCATGAAAGGGTAGAGCCCCTTCAAATTCCTTGTGCTGCAGAGATTCACTCCAGGTATATGAAGTCCATTTAAATCAGCAACATGATAACAGACCATAAGCGGTTAACACATATGATGAACACTAAATGAGTCTACTGACTTTCCCCTAGTATGGGAGCAGCCTGGCAACATACAGAGGGTTGACCCAGTAGGTTAAGTAACCTGCTAGGGACCCCTCAAATGTATAAAAAGTGCACTAAAAGTGGCTTTTCCCCTGGGGTGCTTAAGAATAAGAAATAAACTTATTCAGTTCTTTCATTGGTCTGTTCCAGTTGGCGTGCTCCAGGCTTGTGAGCAATAAAGTAGCAGGATATTCTCTCCATAGGAAAGTAATCAGCGGGCACTGCTTGGACAAAAAATACCAAGAAGGCTGGACTGTGCAAAAAATATAAAAGCCTTTATTGGTTCCCGGCAAACATGGATAAAAAAGGGGAGAAGGAGTCCCCCCTCAGCGCTCTGACACATTTCGTCCACACAGGGACTTTGTCAAAAAGTGCTTTCACTCATGTTGCATTATCCTGATATAGAAATCAAAACAGGAAGTGACATCACGCTACTCACTCAGTTGTCCCGCCCACATTAATCAGTGGGGAGTGTATTATGCAAGAGAGCTGACGTCACGCCCGATTGAGACTAATATATGCACCCACAATCTATCACAGACAAAGGGAACATGTGTAAAGAGTGATGATTAAAGTAAAAAGAAGAAAATAAATAAATGATAGGGCTCTATTGGTAAATATGCTCACCCACATGTATAAACATATGTGTAAGAACACCAAATATTAATGTTCCTCTATCTGCAACACATTCATGATGAATCATGACAAGTAATGTTTTTATGTTTGAAAATAATGATAATAATGGATAATATTAAAAACAAGTAAATGCTAAAGGGGACAATATATATATATATATGTATATATCTTTTTTATGTAGAGCTTTTGCATAGAGCTATTTTTCAAAGGTTGTTTCAACATCTTGCATTATTTTCTTAACATATATCTTTAAAAGCATGTTCTCTTCAAATGTTATTTTCTAAAGTCTGTTTTAGAGAATATTTTTGGGAAAGATTCTAATTAGAACTCTCTTCAGAACTTTTCTAGAGCTTTTCATCTAGAGCTTTTGCATAAAGCTATTTTTCAAAGGTTGTTTCAACATCTTGCAGATATTTTGTAATTCCTTTGGATTGATTATCACCCATTGGGATACTCCAGTAGTCATAATTAATAAGATTAATATTACCTTTCATTTACATATCATGTGTATAGGTTTCTTTAAGGTATTTAGAGACATATGTGTGTTATTTACGGTCCCACGCTGTATCCTGTCGATCCGGAGTGATGTCATAGCTGCCGGTCACGCGACCACCCACTGCGACGGAGCAGTTCCAGGAGGGTTGGCGGCAGGAAGAACCTCATTACATCGCAGAGCCACGGCTCCATATGCTGATTTGCAGCCTGCCCAGGAGAGAATGGCTGCATCATTTACCAGGGATCTGACGGATCTATAGGCTACACGGACCATTCAGTCTATACACTGCCGACTTCATCTAAACAGTGAGTCTTTCTATCTCAGTGCCACTAGAGCTCATTTGGAGCCAGCTGCTGGGAAAGACAATGTTTGAATAGTAAATAATGTATAGCTATGTGGAGTCGGTAACTACTATTTAATGACTGCACTTGGAATATAATACAACAGCACCCGTTACTAATCTTCTGAGCACCTGAAGGGTTAAAACATTGTGTTTTGCCCGTGTACATACTGTGATAGCAATGCTGTCAAAACTGGTGATTTAAACAGCCGGGCAATTTTTTTTTGGGATGCTTTGTGCACAGGCCCCTATGCACTTCTAATGTTAAGTAAAATATTGCATGTTTGTAAATGTATTTTTATACAGGTTTTGACATTGGATGTGTATTTTTTTTTTGCCACATTGACTGAAAATGCATTCATCTGTACCACTTTAGGGTACAGATCAATAAATTATTAGGACAATATTTTTGGGGCATTTCCTGCTTTGTATTGATGTTGATTTTTCGATGCCAGTTTATTATGTGTATGTAATTGTTTGATATTTTGCTGCTTTATTTAAATAAAATGTTGGCGATTGATTTTCGTTTTGAATTAATGATGTGTTGTGTTGGCTAATGTTTTGGTTGTGTTTCAGATTTTTTTAAATAATTAATTTCTTTGTAGGTTAATGTATCAATTAATTAATTACTGTTGTATTAATTAATTCGTTTGGTTACTAGTACAATTAATTCATTGCTGTTGTATTAATTAATTGTTTTGATTGGTTACTGGTTTAATTATTGCTCTGGTTATTGCTTGTATTAATTGCATTAGCTGGCTAGTGTTTTTATTTGGTGAATTGTGTGTTTGTTTTTTTTTAGTTTTGTAATGTTTTATTATTGTGTGTTTGGAGCATTAATTTATTTTGATTAGGGTGCCAATTGAGTGCCATAGAGGCTTATCATGCCCATATAATTATATGGGTAGGATGTACCACTATACTACTCAATGGTTACAGGATGGCTATAGTGGGTCCATGTTGGGTGCTTAGGCCTCCCGGGTGGGTAGCGGGGCAGGGTGGGTTAACCTCTTAATGACTATAGTGGTTATTAACCGATAAGGTGATTATGGAGTTAGGGGCCATTAGATTGTATTTATTATGTATATATGCTTTCTGGCAATGGAGGACAGGGACCTGCAGTATCGTGATGAAGACATCCATCATATTGCTGTGATAAGTAGAACTGTATTTATTTACTTTATTTATGCTGGTTGATGTTGTGTTTAATAATGGGCAAATAATCTATTATCCATATCTGGATAATAGTTATTTTGCCCATTACTGTACTGTATGTGTTTGGTGGGTGGGGGGGGTTGATTGAAATGTAGGCCATGTTTATTTGTTGACATAGAGGGCTGGTACCTTAGGTCTGCGAGGACCAATGGAGACACCTGAGGACCCCCGAATGCCTACTGGTACCACCTGAAGACCCATAGGGAACACCTGCGGGGAAGAACCAATGGCTCCCAGACCCACGTGGGAACCACCCGAGGGCCATCAGACACCTGTGCGGATGACCTAGGGACCCACAGACACTCGCGGGCCCACCCATGGACCCCATTGTGGCCCATGGTGACCCACAGGGACCACCTGGAGGCCCCCGGCGCCTAGCGGGGACCACCCAGAGACCCCCAGACGTTGTTGGCACCCCCCTCTGGTGCACTGTGGGGCCTGCGGACACCCCTCGAGCCCCCCGGGGACTACACTAGGATTAAAATGTATATTAAAAAACATCATTTTCGTACAGGATTTTCGCTGGGAGAGGCGGCTCTCTCTGAGCAGCTCTCTTTGCAGCAGAAATGAATCGTCGGGTTTGCCCTTTTCAGAGGGTCGATCCTATCGCTGGCAGTAACTCGCCCGTTTTGGGAATTTTGCTATGACGTAATGAAGACTTTCTGAATACCGTTATAGCAACGCTCCAAAAACCAGCGATTTAAATGCCCTAGCAATATTTTTTTTGAACATTTACTGCATAGGCCCCAAACTGTTACGTGTTAATCCACTTGTAAATAATAGCAATTACTGCAGATTGGTTATACTGTTGATGAATACAATTTACAACTTCATCATCATTAGTCAATATAAAGGTAATGCTTTATAAACTTTTAAATAATTCTTTTTACCAGGTGTTTTATTTGCAGATAGTCAACATAGCCATGAAAACAATTATATGTTAGTTTTGCATGATATAAAGTTGGTGAGAAATTTGCTCCAAACAAAATAAATATTTCTCTGCTGGTTATCTTTCTGCTTCATTTACTTCCCACAGTTTACAACAGATGAATATGTTCATAGACTGATTGCAGTAATTACTATATCCTGCTGCTTCACAATATTATGCAAATAAATGTCCAAAACCCAAGAGCAGAGGAAATGATCCAGACCATTGGAAAAACGTATCTACTATCCTAGTTTATATAGTGACTAATCTTCCAATTTGTTTATATACTGTAACATTTCCTTTTCTCTGCAAGAGTACATCTTTGCAATTGCCTAACCATTTTTATACACATATTGCTAGCTTTAAGTTATATGTATGTTGTGCCCAGCCTTAAGGTACAGTACCTTAAGGCTACTAAAGTGAATGCAATTTGAAGTCTGCAATGTGCTTCATGACATACAGTAGTATTGCTAAGTTAGTATGGTCCTGTATTTCCACAGACATGAATTACGGCTTTGCCATTGACTCAATAAGGACCAGATCCACAAAGTTTTGTTAAATAAGGGCAAATACCATGAAGTTACCTAAATAGGTAACGGATGGTATTTTCTCTGAAGTTAATAGTTAGCTACAACGTGAATGATATACAAAAAAACATGTTTGTTACCAAAACTAGCAATGTAGTGATACAGGATATACAGTACATAGCAATGGGTACATTAATAGCAGAGATATATGATAACCAATACAATGCACATGTGCATTGGAAACAATCTAACTGTGAGGAATCAGGGCACACGCCGCCCTTGGCGCTGCCCTTCCCTACCTGCCCGACCGGGCGCTGGTCCCTCCGCTCCTTCTCACCACTGTCGGCGGCACCTCGACGCACCACCCCTCTGTTCCCCCGTGGCTCTCTCACACGCCGCCGTCACTACCACTGAGCGTGCGCTCCGCTTACAGAGTGCACGCAACTGAAGTTAATTTATGCACTGCACCCGGCAGCTTGATCCACCCACCGGCCAACTCTGGATCCAGGCTCACACCCCCCAGCCGTTCAGCTGCAGCAAAACAGACCATCATACCCTATCCTATCACAAGAGGCACCTCAGCTCACCTCTGCCCTGCCTCCTCCTCTGATTGGTCCTCCATGCTTTATTATCCCTATAGCTCCTGTGCAACCTCGCTCTGCATAGTTTCGTTTGGCTGGTGCTGTTTGGATCCTATGCCCAACTCCCTCTTGCATTTCAGATCTCGTTACCAAACCGGCTTGTCTTCGTACCGTCTCTGGCTCCTCGACCTTGGCTATCCCTCGACCTTGCTTGTCTCTCGGACCCTCGGACACAGCTCACGGACCTCTATGACTCGGATCTCTCCTGCCCTCGACCCTCAGCTTCAGACATCCCTATGCTACATTCGCTACGCCCGGATCTGGCAAGTACTACGGCTAAAACCTTGTAGCCTCGGCCTTGGCCACACTATCAATCCACACTCTGGGCATGCCATCACTGCTGTGGGTGCGTGATCTACTCACTTCCCACTTCAGTACTGGGGGTAGGTCTGGTCTGCGGGCAGCACATTGTGACTCTAACGTACGTTATACGTAACATACATTCTAGCAGTCTAGCACATGTATGTTACCTAAACGTAACATCCCTGAAACTTGTTGTCACAGGAAGTGGTAGCCAGCCTACATAATAAAGGTGAAGCCTGACTGGCTGCCCCTAAAACCATGTTTAATGGGCTGTCTATGTAAGCCCATAGGGCTGGTAAATGTTGCAACTGTATCCCTGTAAATCATGTTTCCTTAGCCTTTCCTCTGTAAGTGCATAGGCTGGATATATTGTGTGTGTGTTAAACCACTTATGGGAAATAGCTGCAGGAGCGGGACTTTGGGAATATCAGTTTAAGAGCGGATATTGGGGGGCAAAAAGGGTTTAATTTTGTATAAAGTGTTGCTGTCTGGTTCTACCGATAGTACTGTAATTTTATCCACAAATCGTGCATATTTTGCGGGTACGCTTCTATGGATAAAGATGGTCTGTTTTTATTAATAACATAATAGTCCTTATGGACTAGAGAGCAAGCGGAGTGGATAGGTTCCAGTGTACAGTAGGTTAAATTCCTCTATGGGAGCTTGCTGCCCCTGGTACTAATTAAAATAGCACTCATAAGTGAAGGTTTAAAAGGCAGGAAGTACCCTGCACAAGAGAGACTGCTTTTCCCCAGCAAGGGGGATAATGATTTTCTCCAAGCCAGGAAGGACTCTGGCTGTTCTGATTCCCCAGCCCTGCAGGAAGCACAGCTGCTGGAACCAGCTGGGAACCCCACCGAGGATAAAGATTTCCATGGGCAGGACACAGCCTGCTAACTTGTGTGCTGTTGGAGCTACACAGAGACCCTGGGATATGAATACCCTACAATACAGATAAGCAATCAATAATACTCTGCAATGTTAAAAGACTCTTTTGTTTTATTGGTTAGTATATGTTTTGGGATGGGAACCAGTTTAGCTGGCCAGCGCCATTAGAAAGGGCCACTTCAAAGTTTTGTTAATTTCCCTATAGGGAATAGGTTTTTATTTTATGATTTTGTTTTCTTAAAGGTACAGTGTACCCATGGTTTAAGTGGCTCGTGGAAAAATAAACCGCTGAAGGTTGAGGGATTAGCGCCTCTTCTGTGGGTATACACTTGTTTGTCCTTTTCTACAAATTAAACCCTAGAAGACAGTATTACAAGGAGCCTGGGCAAACGGCAGCGCTACATAAAGGGAGCCTTTTACAACATATGGTGGAGAATGCAGGCAGACACTGAAAGGTCTGTGGGTTTGAGAAAAAAACATGGGGATTTAAAATAGCATCCCGGCTGATGTAAAGTACAGACTCTGTGAGTGAAGTCTATCCCACTGTGTTTGACCAGTTGTACTTACAGCATGCACAGAGAATGTGTGAAGAATGGATGCAAGAGCACCAAGACCTAAGTAGATAAATATATGTGAAGGCCTTGAACCCAAGCAGAAAACCAAAATTGTTGCTGAATAAAGTGAAAATGGCATCTCGCAAGTGCTGAAGTGTAAAGTCTGACCTGTCGGGTATGAAAAGATTGCTGTGCTGTGTAAAGCTAACACCATAAGCAAAGTGCTGAGAGTCAAGTTTTCCCTGACAGGTTTTTAAAAGGGCCGACATGAAATGTTTGCTTTGTAATGTACATAGCCATGTAAAACAGTGTCCCTTCAGGCCATACGATGATGGTGATGACTCAAATATGGCCCTGGGAAGAGAGCTGTACCCACAGAGGAAAGTTGCAAAAGTGACCAGAGTTCAGAGCGCAGGACCCCATAACATTGGAGTCAGTGACGAAGAAGTCTGAGCCGTGCCAGCTAGAAGAAAACCAGGTGTTTTTCTAATAGAGTCAGTATGCAGGGCCTTTAATGAAACAGGTCACACAGGAGAAGTGTGTCCCCAAATGTTCAAACACAAACAATTGCAACAGGAGCAGCACAAGAAATACTGTCTCCCACAACTGCAAAAGCAAGCAAAGCATTGTGAATGCAAGGAAGATGTGGAAGCTGATACCAGTGAGTGTGTGCCCAGTAATACTGATGTCTCTGGAGCTAATAAAGCAAAGAGAAAGAAGAAAAAGAAAAGTATTTCTCATGCTACAGAGGCAGTGACCGAACCACTTGAGCCTATGATATCAGGACAACATGCGTCAGAAAGGCGCTGAGATGTACTGTAGCCCGAAGCGATGGGCGGAATTGTCACTGGAACTGTGGCAAAGAAAAATGAGGAGCAAAAAGAAGCCGAGTCCTTGATCCAGGATTAAGAGGCCTTCATTTCTGCACTCTACACTTCCCGCCATGATTATGAAGTCCTTTGGGATCAATTGAATAAGGAGCGACAAGCTAACGCCAAGGTACAGGAGACTAACGCCAAGTTACAGAGGTGTGTACTCTCAGCTATATGTGAGTATGAGACTTTGAAGAAAACAGAGAGTCTCTAACGGAGTGGGTTGGAGAGGTGATGACCAGTCTGGAACGGGCAAACATTGTGGCAACCGCCATGGATGGAAAGCAGAACAAGTCTGACGGACTAATTGCTAACCTGAAACAGAAATATGGGGAGGCTCTGCAAGAGATTCGCAATTGCCATAGAGAGTTGGAAGTTGTGGCGATAAAAGGGTTAATCAGGCCATTAATAAAGGCATTATACCCAGCTGATTAACCCCTAATCGCATTGGGAGTACAGGGGTTAAATGTTTGTGCATCACACTGATGTGTTTTCCCCTACACCACCTTTCTTGTCCCCTTTTTGCAGCCTATTCCCTGACTGTGATAATAAGAATGAATACAAATGGTGCCATTAGATTTTCATACACAAGATGGTGCTGTAAGAGCTGAACCAAGCGCTGATTAAAGATGCGTTGCTGTGTATGGGAGGGCCGCTTTAAAGCATAGGTATCGCTTTCTAAGCAGTAGACCTCGCAACCGCAAGGTTAATTGAATAAGTGGTTTAAACTGAAGTGGATCCTGTCAAAATGTATCCCTTGCCTTGTTAGCGTCTTAACTTGAAAGGGGGAAAGTATATTGATGTGAGAACTAGGTTAATCACAGACCTCACATCAAAGCCCTTTCAATTAAGTAGGCTAATTAAGTAAGCTAACTTGCAAATGGAGTGGGCTAGCACTCTAATTTTTGGAGTGCAGCTCAGAATAATGAAACCATGCACCCACATATAAAGTTTGTTCCAGTGGCACAAGCAGAACATACTTTTATTAATAACAAGTATTTTACTGTTGGTTTTTAATGTACAGACAGGTAAACTTTTCTGTTAGCCCAGGAAAAATCCTTTAGTATGTAAATTTGGTACGGGTGAATGAGCTGAGGGTATTTTCCTCTCCGTACTTCAAAGAGCCCCTGCTAAGTGAGGCTAGTGAAGTTCAGAGTTGAAAAGCCTCAGAGATCCAAAGTGTGAAAATGCCTGGGATGTTGCTGAGTGGGCCATTCACACTTTGTGACCAAACCCCAGACTGAGAGTCGCCAGTTAAGGGGTGGACCCCAGTATGGAAACCATCCTAGGTGACAGGGTGACACATGCGCTTTGCTAACCGGAAAGCCATTTTGCCCGTTCTGCAAACTCCGGGAAAAGCAGGGATTGGTGGTTTAAATGTTCCCATGGAGGGGATTGGGCACGCATGTTAGGGATAGGACTGTAAACCCTATCAACCTGCCTGCTGAGCAATCCCCGGTTTGATTCATGACTTATCCAAGCGGGGTTCAAGATCCTGTCCAAATGCCGCGGCAGCGGTTACAGAATGCAAGGGGTTAAAACATCGTAACCAAGGATTTACCTCTACTTCAGGAATTTGTTAGTGCTGGGGATCTCAGAACGAACCCAATGAACCAGAATTAACTTTGTACATCTGACAGAAATATCGGGCAGGCAAGTTGCGCCCTAACCAAAAGGATTGTAACCCAGAGGCTTTGTTTCTTCATGTTTCGTTCAATGGACAATTTATTTTTTTTCCCCATCCCAGTATGTGTTAATTAAGTGTATTCTGAGGTTGTCGTGTGTTTGTCTGTAAATCAATAAATGACAATTTATTTTGCCCGCCTTGTAATGCTCAATCGAGAATCCCAAAAATATAAGTGTTAATAAGTACTGGTCCACCGTGACAGAAGTCTCTCAGAAAGAGGATCACGCTCGCAGCACAGAACTGGAACATTCTCACACGGAGGGCCAAGGTCTAAACAGAGAGTTGTGTACATTGAAGTAAGCCTATGAGAATGCCCTGAGTGATTTAGAGACTTTAAAGAGAGAGCATGCATGTCTGAAAAAGGAAAATTCAGATTTGTCTGACCAGGCCAAGGAGAAGCAGCGGTTCCTGCAAGAAGAAAGTATCCTGGCTGCTAACAAAGTAAAAGTCCTGAAGGAGCGTCTGAGTACCCATTGTGTCCCCATGAGGAGCTGAAAGTCACATTGAGCATCTCAAGAGCATTGCTGGAGGTGGAGCTTAGAGGCCAGGTGACTCTGTATGAGACGGAGTACGAGAAGGTCCAGAAACTGGAGCAAGAGCTTGAATAGCAGAGAGGCTGCTCCATACCCAAAAGTCAGTACACCCAGGAGAAAGAGGCGTGGCAGACAGAAGCAGCAGCGATCCTTGCAACCAAAACTGCAGAGCTCCAAATATAGAGGAAGATCTGATGCAAACCCAAAGCAGGCACCAGGAAGAGGTGAAAGCCCTGAGGGTGGACTTGCACGATCAAATTGAAGAGCTGCAGAGGAAGATTTCTGAGTGCAAGATACAGCTTGCCAAGAGGGAGGAGATGTCCGTCTGTCATGTGGCCTGCCTAACATTGCTCTATGAAACAGAGATACCCAATACCCACAAGCTGCTGGAACACATGGCCAATGAGAGGGCCCGTCTGCAGCTGGATCTGGACAAGGTCTTGGAGGAGATCCGGCAGCTACAGGTCAAGAATAGAGAAAAGGAAAAAGAGTTAAACCTTGCTCTGAATCAGCTGACCGATGTGGAAATGTGACTCAACTAAAAAGAAGCTGAACTAGCAGCTGCACTGAGTGGAAAAAGAAATACAGAAGGTCAGCTTCAAGACTTGAGGAAGGACCTGGAGTCTGAGCGTACTGGCTGCAAGATGGCAGAGAAACAAAATTGTGACCTGGGCGAGGAGCACAAGGCTCTGAAGACAGAGCAGGATGCTACGTTGGACTCTACTGCTGTCCAGCAGGAGGTTCCTCAGATGAAGTTGGAGTCAAATATTACAAACCTAAGACAGACACTTGGATCACAGAAGCAGTACAGTACATAGAAAAGATGGCGGTAGATTTAAGACAAAAGGAAGCTATGCGGAACAGTAATGCACGTTTGTCTCAACTACAGGAAGAGGTATTGTCCCAGCCCAAGCATCTGTATCCTACAGAAACTAAAGCCTGTGAAGACAAGGGTACAATGAGAGCTGGGGACACCACTCAATTTCAAAACGAGATTACAAATTTGAACTGCCTGAGCAAGTGATGCGCTCTGGTAAGCGTGACTTCAGTGCCCATGGGACCCAAAGTGGATTCCTTGCCATGAGGGCAGCAACTGTGATGAGACCGTCGCGAATGGGATGGAAGCATGTTCGTGATCGTAAACTGAGAAAGACCTCACGAATAGTCCTTCAGAGTATGTTAAGGGATCAAGAAAGAGAGGCCCAATCCTATGAGTCTGCAGATTGTAATAGAAAGGCGCCATGGGGTGCACTTGGGGTTAATGAGAATACCACCCAAGCTGAAATACTGAAGCTAAATGGTGTGGAACCATACAGAGAACTTGTGGTGAATGACCAGTCTCTTGTCTCAAACTCTGAAGGTACGCTGATGGAGGAAGGTTAACGCCATCACCGATAACGCAGAGTTTCTGTCTTCACATGAGAAAGCCAAACTGGCACAAGACAAAGAGGGAGCTAAGTACCAGTCTTTTGGCCCAGAAGGCCTGGTAATTGCCCCAAAGGGAAAAGTTTTCAACTGGAAATCAAGGAAAAGATGGAAAGAGAGGATGTCTCTGATGTTGGTGCACGGTAATTGTGCACTGGTCGCTCACCATAGTAGGAATGAGCTGGGGGGAGGAAATGTTACAGAGTTATGGTCCACATGGACTAGAGAGCTAGGGAGTGGATAGGTTCCAGTGTACAGAAGGTTAAATTCCTCTATAGAAGCTTGCGGCACCTGTTACTAATTAAGACAGCACTCCTAAGTGAAGGTTTAAAAGGCAGGAAGTACCCTGCACAAGAGAGACGGCTTTTCCCCATCAAGGGGATATTGATTTTCTCCAAGCCAGGAAGGACTCTGGCTGTTCTGTTTCCCCAGCCCTGCAGGAAGCACGGCTGCTGAGACCAGCTGGGAACCCCACCCAGGATAAAGATTTCCACGGGCTGGACACAGTCTGCTCCATGGAACCGGTGTTCCTGTTTTCTGCTGGAGCTACTGTGACGGTGAGGGAGTACCCAGGCTCACTAATAAAATGTAAGCCCCCTGATCCATGTGTTAATGTCCTAGAGTTTCAGCTCTTGGACCTAGATGTCAGAAATGCATTGCTGTGACTGTGTGCAAATTATATGACATTAAAGATTTTTGTGTTTTTTGCCTTTCTCGGGGTGCTGGGACCAGGAGATTTCTAGGCTGTAAGTTTCAGGGTGGGTTTGCCAGAGAAAGTCTTCACAGAATGTGGCTTCTGATGCAGCGGCCGTTATTCAAACACTTCATGCGTCATTTACATTGGAATCCCAATTTGAAACCGCAGGATGAATTCCAGCCTTCCCACACCAAGATGCGAGTGCGGTGAGAGCAGAAAAACTAATTTTAGTGTTCTGGCTTTTAAAAACATGAAATTGAGGAGACTTCCGGTGACGTCACCGTGAATGGACGGGTAAAAGGAGAGCTCCCGGCACCCTCCCTATAACGCTATTAGAACAGCACTCCAAACCGAACGAATTTCCCCCAAAAGTGTCTAACAGCCTTCCTAAGGTACCTAGGCATGACGGGGAGGAACCAAAGGAAATCGCAGAACCCCATAACTAAGTTCTTCCACCCAGCACAGCGACAGATGGAGCTGGCAGCAAGCATCCAAGATGGCGACGAAGAACACGAGGACGCCGCGGAGGCGGCTGATATGCACCAGCAAAGTTCTGCACAACAGCAAGAGCTCAACCCGGCTTTTTTTGAAGCCCTACTCCTCAGAATGCGGAAAGGATTCACACAAGACCTCGAGAAGGTTTTAAGGGACATTAGAGAGGATGTGAACAAATTGAACTCACGGGCAGACGAAGTGGAGGCGAAAATGGCAACGATGGCAGATTCCCACTCAAACTTGGAGGATGAAATGGAGCGAATGGGCCACGAAATTGCCGAGCTAAAAACCACCATTGAAGATCACGAAAATAGGGACCGCAGGCAGAACCTGCGGTTCAGAGGTATTCCCGAGACGGTCCCCCCAGAATCACTACCAACTTACCTCAAAAACATCTTCTTAAAGCTGGTACCTGATCTCACAGAACACGAGCTCCTGCTCGACAGGGCGCACAGAGCCCTTGGCCCTAAATCGCCAGACCCAAAGCGTTCAAGGGATGTCATAATGAAGTTCCACACATACACGGCGAAAGAAAAGATCTCTGCAGCTGCGAGAAGGGAAGGCTGCATCAAAATGGATAATTACACAATTCAAGTATTCAACGACCTCTCCAGATGGACTGTCCTGAAAAGACAAGGGATGAAGCCCCTCACAACAATTCTCAGGGATCGCGGAATCCCCTACCGCTGGGGCTTCACCTTCAAACTCGTTGTCCCGAGGAACGGGCGGTTCTTCACTATCACCGATCCTGACGACATCAAGGAGTTCCTCGAGGCGATAGGCGTCCCCAGCCAAAGAGACGGGGAGAGAGAGAGAAGCCCCCCCAGAGCACCACGAGCAGACCCGGCCGAAACACCAAGAGCTTCGGAACGAATCGCCAGCCAAAAGACCCAGGGAGCAACAAAGCCTGCCTCGCAAGAACAAGATGGCTGATCCACGTGCCTCAACCAAACCTCCATACCACACTGATCTCTCGCCCCACCTAGTCTATCCCTCCAATACTACCCTCCCTTAACCCTCCTTATCACAAGCACCAGGAAATTCCCTCCCCTAGAACCCAGACCCCCCCGCCCCCCCCCCACTCTCCCTCCCCCCCCAAGCCTCCCCTTCCCCCCACTCCCTATTGCCCTTCCCCCCCTCCCCCCCCTCCCCTATCCTTACCTTGTCCGTCCCGACCCGAGCCGTCCGGAGCCCCAGCACAAGCCAGCAGATGACGGGCCTACCTCCTCTGAGATAACAAAGCAGATCCATCCGCCAACGGGCCCACCATGGGACGTGGAGAAGTCGTCAAGTTCATCAGCCCCGAGGAACGAGTCCCAAGACCTAGACGGCAAGGCCCGCACGTGCGCAATGGCGCAATACCCCCGAGGGAAAAAAAGTCCCCCTCCTACCTCCCCCCCCATACTATTCCTCCCCCCCGGCCATACATCCCGAAAGGCAGGAAACTCAGCACCGAGGCACCCGCACGGACAGGGCCGCCGGCCCCCTGAACTCCACTTGGACAATGGAATCCTCCCCCTCCCCTCCCTCCCATGCTGAAACCACCAAGAGACAGGTCGTATGAAAACAACACCCCCACCTCCTCCCCCCCATACCCCCCGGCCACCCCTAAAGGTACCGTGGATGTTCCACCAAGCGCCCCCCCCCCTATCACCCCCCCAATACACCTGGGGCCCTAGAACTGATGAGGACTCGATCATTGGCAAGAACTAAATTAACCCCTCACAGGGTCGCGAACTGCCGCATATAGTTGGTGTCCTAACAATGTGATACGCAAACCCAAATGTGTGAATAGATGTCTCCCCTTGCCCCCCCCCCTGAAAGAACAGCATTAGAAGCTGATGTAATGTCTAATATTGGGCGACAAAGACCCACAATTGGTTAAAGTATAAGCAATAATCACTCACAGCAAGGGTTTACAGCACTTACAAACGGCCAAGCAGATTTCCCATAAGTTGTAAAATATACTTACGCCTAGAGAGATAAGCCAGCTCCTCCCCCCCACCTACCCCCCTCCCTTGCCTTCCCCCCCCCTTCCTACTCCCCCCGGTTCCCCTATCTGGATAAGAATTCAGAGAAATGGTCTCTTAAATACAGCATATGCACACCCATAACCTGTCAAGATGTATATCGCAATATTGTGAGATTGAAGTTCCTCTCTGGCAAAAATCTGTAACCCTCAAAACACAACATAAAAACCTTGTTTTCTTTTTTTTTTTTTTTGGTATGACATACGTTGCACAAGGCACAGTACACTAACCCCCAAGATTCCTTCCCCATACCGCCCCCCCCAACCTCCTTCCCCCCCCCTCAACCTACCCCCCCTCCCCCTCTACTGACCCCCCCCGACTAACAAACCGCACAGAGAACCGCTCTCATTTAAGTTACCTATGACCCCCCTTAGCTTATCTAGAGAAATAACGAGGGAATGAGTGTCTGGAGATGTACACTGTTGTGATTTTCCTTTCTGCGCTTACCTATGCCTAACAATGTAACTCAGTAGTCTGTATAGTGTACTGCAATCAAAAGTGTTGATGTAATGGGACAGATCATTAAACCCCAAGCTCTCTCCTCCCCCCTCTCCAACCCCTCCCCCCCTACCCCCATCACCCCCCACCCAGCCCGCCTACTCCACATCCTTTCCCCCAAGCCCAACCCCTACCCCCCCTACCCCACCCCCTCCCCTCCCCCTTCCCTCCAAACACACTCACCCCCCCAACCTCCCATCCCCCCCCTCAAACTTCCTACCTCCCCCTCTCCCCCTCTCCTGCCCCCCCCCCGACTAACAAACCGCAAAGAGAACCGCTCTCATTAAAGTTACCTATGATCTCCCCTAGCTTATCAAGAGAAATAACGAGGGAATGAGTGTCTGGAGATACACACTGCTGTGACTTTCCTTTTTTCCTATGCCTTTGCCTAACAATGTAACCCAGTAATCTGTATATTGTACTGCAATGAAAAGTGTTGATGTAATGGGACAGATCATTAAACCCCAAGCCCTCTCCCCCCCCTCTCCAACCCCTCACCCCCCTACCCCCCACCACCCCCCACCCAGCCCGCCTACTCCACATCCTCTCCCCCCTCCCTTCACCCCCTCCCCCCCACACACACCCTCCCCCCCCCCTTATCCCACCCCCTGCCCTCCCCCTTCCCTCCACACATACACCCTACCTCCCCCTGTCCCCCCCCCCCTGCCCAGATAAAGCACAGGAGAAAAACTACACATGCGATCTGTACCCGAAATCTCACTCCATCATAGTAATGACTAAGACAGAGTGATACAGACGTCTGATAAGTACCTTAATCATAGGTGCCTAGTAATGCAAACCCATAAGGGATATATCATTACGAAGGGAACTGCGAGGATATCATGGGATATAACCCTGATTTCCCCTGCACCCTAACGTCCCATTCCCCCACCCCACCCTCCTCCTTCCCTTCCCCCCCCCACCCCCCCCTCCTCCCTCCCCCCACCAACCGTCTCACCTCACCCTCCCTTCCCTGCCCCCCCCACCTCCACAAGGCTCCTCAAACTAGAGAATACAAGTCTCTCCCCAAGGCTATCCCCAACCTCAAAACCCCCCCTCCCTCACCCCTCCCCCTCACCCCTCCCCCTCACCCCCACCTGCCAATCTTAAAGAGGAGGGTGTCGGACATCCAAACCTGGAAGTGCACCACGATTGACGTCGCGGAAAGATCTCCCGGGGACTCCCCCCTCAACCCCTGGACACGAAGGTGCCATAGGGGAAAACAAATGGGCTCTCAGAAAGCCCACTTCTTACTTTCCTCTTGTGTGCCCCCCCCCCTTCCTCCCTACCTCCCCCCGTCCAACTCCCTCCCACCTAACTCCTCCCGAGCTACTCACGACACAATGACCCACGAACCAAACCGCGCCTCAACCAGCCCCCACCCCAATAATAAACAAACCAAACCCCGTCATGGGATAAATATGGGGTCCAGGCCTCACAACCCTGGAAGCACGACCCCACAATAATGTCATCAATTAAAATCACTTCCCTAAATGTTAAAGGCCTCAACTCAACTAAAAAAAGGAAGTTAGCGCTCCAGGAACTTAAAAAACTCAGGAGCGATATCATATGCTTACAAGAGACGCATTTCAACTCTAATGATCCCCCAAACACATTCAAGCAGACCTTCCCCCAGGCCTACTACGCCTCCTCCCAGGTTAAAAAAAGAGGAGTAGCCATTCTAATAAGGAACAGTGTTTCATTTGCCCTTTCAAAGATTAACCGAGATCCAGATGGCCGATACCTGCACATACAAGGTTCCCTCTCTGGAAACCCTATTTCTATAATAAATATATACGCCCCAAACGAAAATCAAGTTCAATTTATCCAGGTCCTGCTAGACTCCCTTGATCAGTCAGCTCTAGCTTCGTTGCTCATAGTTGGCGATTTCAACATGGCCCTATCTCCCGATCAGGATAGAACCACCCTACCGTCCACCCAATACGTAGCCCAGACCCAACAAAAAGCGACAAAACTTAGAGAGATCTTAAAAAGTTTCTTCCTCACAGATATTTGGAGGGCCCAGCACGTCGGCCAGAGGGACTATACGTTCTTCTCGGCCCGCACCAATCATACTCGCGGATCGACTATTTCATAGGTTCCACAAATGTCCTCCAGGCGTCCTCCCACTCCAATATAGGACCGATAACGTGGTCTGACCATGCCCCGATAGATTTGACCCTATCTCTCCCGTTCGTGAAACACACCTCCTATAATTGGAAACTTAATGATACCTTACTGAACGACCCCCAAACAGTAGATATGATTCGACACAAACTAAATATGTTCTTTGAACAAAACAAAGGGTCAGTCCCTCTAGCGTCAACACTGTGGGAAGCCCACAAAGCTCAAATCAGAGGGGACCTAATCTCCCTAGCATCTTATAAAAAAAAGCAGAAACTAAAAATGCAAAAAGCGCTAACTGAAAAAATAACTACATTGGAACACCAACATAAAAAGTCACCTACCAAGAAACTACTCAGAATACTTGAAAAAACAATGACTGAACTAAGACAGTCCCAATTAGAGGAGGTGGAGAGAAAACTTAAATGGTCCAACCAGAAGTTTTATGACAAAGGCAACAAAGCTGATAAGCTATTAGCATCAAAACTTCGGGGCATAAAAACAAGGGGCCAAATTACTAGAATCCACACTAAAGAGGCCACACCACTTATATCGAAAAAGAAATAGCCCAAGAATTTGCTAAATATTATACAGATCTCTACAATCTCCACCCCCCCAACCAAGACCCGGTAGACGTAGACTATATCTCGCAATTTTTAGCAAGATGTAATCTACCATCTCTCACGGAAGAGGAACTCAAAGCCCTAAATGGTAAGATCACCCAGGAGGAATTGGCACAAGCCATAAGCACCCTTAAGATAGCCAAAACCCCTGGTCCAGACGGCTTCTCAAACGCCTATTATAAAAAATTTAGCATGCCGCTCTCCCCCTTTCTACTCGAAATGTTCAACTCTTTCCTAGAAGGAGCCCCGATCCCAGGCACAATTACGGCTGCCAACCTAGCTATTATACATAAGGAAGGAAGGGACCCGCTGCAATGCGGTAGCTACAGACCAATCTCCCTGCTTAACACAGACCTGAAACTCTTTAGCAAGATCCTAGCAAACCGGTTAAACCCTATTCTCCCCAGACTAATTCATATAGACCAAGTGGGATTTGTGTCAGGAAGACAGGCCTCTGACAACACCCGCAAGATTATTAATATCATTGACCACGTGCATCTCAACAAACTCAAAGCCATGATCCTCAGTCTAGACGCCGAGAAGGCCTTCGATTGGATCAAATGGACCTTCCTAGACAAAACCCTGCTCAAATTCGGCTTCTCAGGCCCGTTTCTAGAGAGGGTCAGAGCACTCTACCAAAACCCCACGGCATACTTAAAATTACCAGGAGGACAATCCAGTCCGATCCACATTAGAAACGGAACCAGACAGGGCTGCCCCCTATCCCCCTTGCTATTCGCAATATCAATAGAACCACTGGCGGCCCAAGTTAGAGCAGACCCGAACATCTCAGGTATAACTATAGCTGACAAAAATGATAAAATATCCCTTTTCGCGGACGATGTAATTCTGACCCTATCTAACCCACATATCTCCCTGCCCAATCTCCACAAATTATTAGATGAATTTAGTCAGGCCTCAGACTACAAGATAAACAGGGACAAATCTGAGGCACTGAATATATCCCTCCCCGAAGCCACATGGAAACTTCTCCAATCAAACTACAAATATAGATGGAACTTGTCCCATATAAAATACCTAGGAATAAAAATCACTAAAAGGTATTCCATGCTATATAAAACAAACTATCCCCCCCTATTTAGTCAAATCAAGAGAGACCTAGAGTCATGGAATACATACCAGATCTCCTGGTTTGGCAGAATCGTCTCCGCTAAAATGAATATCCTTCCCCGCCTGTTATACTATTTGCAAACCCTTCCAATCCCAATACCGCTAGCCGAGCTAAAAGATATTCAAAAGCAAATAATGCAATTTATATGGAAGTATCGGAAACCCAGAGTTCCAAGGTCAGTGCTCTTGGCAGCTAAAACGAGGGGTGGACTAGGAGTACCAGATGTGATCAGATACTACCACGCGACCCAGCTCAGACAAGCAGTAGTCTGGAACAGCCCCCCGAGTACAACCTGCTGGTTAGAAATTGAGGCTAGCTATATATCCCCTCTCCCTCTCCCTATATTGCTATGGTCCCCAGAATATAAAGGAAAACCTCCCCAGAAATTCGAGTTAGGAGCAATGAAATGCACGTGGTCTATCTGGTCCAAAAACAGAGGGAAATATGGCCTAACTTCACCCCCCTCCCAACCCTGAATTCCCTCCGGGATGCACCCAAGCCCAAATCGGTCTATTTCAGGACCTTCATATTAACACGGTAGCGGATCTTCTGGAGAATAACGAAGCTCTGTCCTTCCAGGAGCTCAAAAACAAATTAGCGACCCCCCACCTCCCCATTATTGCATTATTACAGCTACTACACTTTCTCAGAGCTCTGTCTGCGTCCTCAAAATTCCCCCCCATAACCAAATTTGAGTCCCTCTGCCAAGTGAGAGAATACCAGAAGTGACTAATCACGTAAATTTACAGAATAATCGAAAATTCCCTCCCCTCGCCCACACATGCCTATATGCAAAAATGGTGTATAGACCTGGGCGTACCCCTAGACCTCGAGGAGTGGGAGGACATCTAGGAGGCAGCCCCCAAAACTTCAATCTGCTCAGTAACAAAAGAAAACATATACAAAATACTATTTCATTGGTACCTGACCCCGAGTAGATTGAGCCAGATCTTCCCCGGCGCATCGGACCTGTGCTGGAGGGGATGTGGACAAAAAGGGGACATGGCCCACATATGGTGGACATGTCCCGAAATCCAGAAATTCTGGACCAGAATCCAGAGCTTGCTAGATGAGACCCTGGGCCTGGAGGTCCCGCTGGACCTTCTGACATACGTGCTGGGCAGCCCAATGGAGGACATCCCGGCCCCCGAGGCCAGACTGATGTCGGCCATACTCACAGCCGCGAGATGTACGGTTGCAGCAGCCTGGAAACAACTGAAAGCACCCTCACGAAGGACAGTAGTAAACAGAATAAACCTAGTCATGAGCATGGAAAGGCTAACAGCAATGCTCAGGCAAAAAATGCCACAATTCCACAACACCTGGGAACCATGGATAAGTCTAGGAATCTCGCCACCAGACTAGACCCAAATATAAAAAATAACCCATCTCCCCTCACCCACCCCCGACACTGACAATAAGAGAGGAACTCCCCAACACCTCCCCCCCTCCCGTCCTCCCCGAAACCTACCCCCCCCAACCCATCTTATGTCGTTCCCATCTATCCCCCCCCAACCTGAGTCTCCCCCTACCCATCTCTTTTTTTGACACAAAACTGAGAAAAGGCTTTATTGTGATTGTCTACATAGAACACAATCAAGTCAAGTTATTCCTATACGATTGTTAAACACTGTACTGATTGTAACCCCTGAATGTACCAACTCTAATCTGTCTCCAATAAAAGAAAAAAGATTGTTAAAAAAAAAAAAAAAAAAACATGAAATTGACACAGTAGCACAGTACTGTACACATTACAATTCATCCATTTTATTGCAAACAAAGAAATAGAATCATGAAATTCAAACAAAACATCCGCGATAAGCGCGGGTGCCTGGGGCGATAGGCCGCGTTCATGCTGCGTGGGGAACAGCAGAGAAGTCAAAATCGGCGCCGAGATGTGTTCGAATAACGGCCGCTGCATCAGTATGTATCAGGTTTCAGATTTACAGGATACCCCAAAAGTTGGATCCGAGAATAAAGTAAGATTCTTGGATACAGCCAAGCACATTGTTACGGGCAAACTCCGACCCTGAAAACGTTCTTGCGACTCACCGCCAGGATTCAAGCTGCAGCACGATCCAGAAAATGTAAACAGGACATGAAGGGGTTAATGCATACCTGCACCATACAGGGGGTCCATAGTACAAAAAGGGATGCCCAGGTACATGCCCAGGTACCCTGATACTAGTATAGGGGTTCAGGGGATGCTCCAGTTATATGATAAAGCTGTGTGTTTTTTGTGTGTAAAATGTTTCTCATTTCTAGAGTGTGGCAAGGATGAGGCTAATGAGTGTAGGCAGTATATCCCCCTACTCCATCCCTGACACCAGAATGGGGACTTACACATTTTTATCACAAAGGATACAGGGACCAGTATACTTTAATAAAGAGTTTTGTTTAATAGGTATATGTACTTATAGCCTGTCAATGAACTGTGGGATTTCTGAGTCCTGGATTCTATGAGACCAGATGGCTATCAAGCTTGGTGCCTATGGGTCTATGCGGAATCCAGACTTGAAAGCCTCAGGTATGCCAAGGTGTTAGAACAGGTGGGGTACTGCAGTTACACATGAGTACCTCCATCCTGGGCTAACAAAGGGCTTTCTGGCCTCTCTTTGCCCAAACCCAGACTCTGTGGAGCCTGGACAGTGGGTGGGCTCAATATGCTAAGAGGCAGAGGTGCCAGGTTGGTGCATGTCCCTTAGAACACTGACAAAATGTGCCCACCCGGCTTTACAATACCAGCAAATCGGTGATTGGCTAGCAGGAGAATTCCCACACTCTGTTAGACTGTAGAGGTTTGTTAATGGGACACTGAAACCAATAAGAAATTCAATTCAAATTCAAAGATGCTCTGTACTGAATAGACGCGAGTCGACATTAAAGATTTTGAGTCAGAAAAAATTCTAAGTCCCGCTTTTTGAGAATGCAGCGGTCGCGGCTGGCATTGCATGCCGAAATCAGTTCCAGGACTTTCG
This sequence comes from Ascaphus truei, assembly GCF_040206685.1. NCBI lineage: Eukaryota > Metazoa > Chordata > Amphibia > Anura > Ascaphidae > Ascaphus > Ascaphus truei. The sequence continues at coordinate 96,640,903 of NC_134485.1, read as the reverse complement.
TGAATACATCCCGGTCATTGGAAAGGGCTACTACAGAGGTCCTTTTTGGAATTTTGTTTAAAAGAAGATTTTATTTGTTAGCCCCGTTCCCAGTAAATGTGTTAACCGTGTAAATTGTGTTACATTGTGTGTATGTCTTTTCCTGAAATAAATTACAATTTATTTTACCTCCTTGCTTTGCTCAGTCATATGATCCCAGTATTTAAAAAGGTGTTGATAAACCTGGTCTCCCGTGACAGCTACACAGAGAAACTGGGATAGGAATCCCCTACAACATAGATACTGCTGCGGCCAAGTTTATTCGAGCATTTGCCCGTTCTTGGCCGCAGCAGTAGCCTGGCGCGCGCCGGAGGGTGACGGGCGCGCGCCGAAGCAGCGGAAGAGCGCCCTCCGATCGGGGCGCTCTCCCTACCGCTGCCGGGTCCGCCGGGTCCCCCGGAACCCCCTGCCGCCGTCCCCCACATCGCGGGACACCAGGGCTCCCTCGGGGAGCCCTGGACGCGCGTGCAGGGGGCGCAGGCTCCTGAAGACGCGTGACCGCGCGTCGGTGACGCGCGGCACGCCGAGGGGCGGCCACTAGCAAGCCGGGAAATCTCCCGGCTTGCGGATCTGGCCGCACTGCGATTAAGTGTGTCGCCAGTGTATGCAATCAATAAGACTCTGTAATGTTAAAGACTGTTTAGTTGCATAGGATAGTATATGTTTTGAGCTGGGAATCATTTTAGCTGGCCAGCGCCATAAGAAAGGGCCACTGCAAAGTTTTGTTAGTTTCCCTATAGGGAATAGGTTTTTATTTTATGATTTTGTTGTCTTAAAGGCACAGTGTAACATTGGTTTAAGTGGCTTGTGGAAAAATAAACCGCTGAAGGTTGAGGGGTGAGTGCCTCTTGTGTGTGTGTATACATGTGTTTGTCCTTTTCTACCAATTAAACCCTAGAAGACTGTGTAGCGAAGAGCCTTGGTAAACGCCAGCGCTACATAAAACGAGCCGTTTGCCACACTATGTAACATCATGCCAGCAAGTTCTACAACCACTTTTAAAACACAGTGCAGGAGCTTGTTTTAAAACCAAGTTGTAGAATCCAAGTTTTAGAGCCCAAGTTTTAGAAAATAATTATCCTGTGAAAAGGTATGTGTATTCATTTCTATGAAGGCAGCCCTGTTAATTCCAGTAGCCAGGCTGTCTGCATAGAAATGTTGGATCAAAGGGGAGGATGGGATTAGAGAGGTGTCTGGCCATTTGGTTGAGTGGAGAAGGGTGAAAATACAGGTCTAGAAACAAGGCTCACTGCGGCAGAACAAGTGGGGAAATTGGCAGGACTCTTAAGCGCCGCACCATAAAGGCAAAAAAGTTAAAGAGGGTGTAAAAATTTTTTATTGCATCAAACTGGAGAACAAATTCCCACTAACATGTTTCTCGCACCAGCACTTTGTCAAAGTGTACTGTATACTAACGTGTCCTCCACAGTGGATATTTGTATGCCTCGCAAACCCAGAAATAACTCCATAGTTCACACCATACAACTAAGTGTACTAAGATCACATTAAAAACATCATCACTTCTATCCACAATGGTTAAAACAAAAACAACTTTATTGTTCATCATAAAAACATACAAATGAATATTATACTACACAAAAAAATTAATAGTACAGACTGTTAAAATTATTTATCTAGATAAGGTAAACGGTATAATACACTCACATGTTTTCAAATATAAAATAGCATACAGTATTTGAACGAGTAACAAGCTTGATCAGCTGGAAACAAGGGCATTCTCTCCTCCGCTGTTCCCGCATCACTCGTTTCAGTTCCCACACTTTAGGGGTGAATCATCAGATGACAGGATGCAGGCAACACTGGATAGAGTGTCCTCACAATTAAATCTACTCACACTCTACACATTTCTGCAGCTGACCAGTTTCATCAGGAGTGTCTGTAGATAGTTGCACTGCCTCTAAATACCGTTGAAATCATCTCATTGGTTGTTACAGGGATATTTGGGCAGGGTCTTAATTCAAAGCTAAATGTTAAGTAACATGTATATCAATACAAAATACAATAAATATATTGACACATAGTAGATGTGTCACACACATTTAAATCTTCCATGTAAACATGCATGGCAGTCCAAAAAAAATTCATAAAACATAAAACGAATGATAAAAAATCTAAGAATTTCTAGGATGCAAATATAACTGAAAACTGAAAATAGACAAAGAGATAGAGACACATATTCTAATCATATACAAGTAATGTGAACCACTGGAGTATAGACAAGAGGTGTGGATATAGAGTCAATGATGATTATAAGGATACATTTAATTTAAAGAAAGGCACTGAGGTAAAATTCAATATTCTAACCTGATGGCATGATACAGCCTAGTTGGTATATCTAAAATGACTCTCTTTTGATCCAATCCCCATATCTCTTACCCCCTCTCCAGTGAGACATGACCTGGTTGATACCTTTGAAGATTAACCCCTTAGCATCACCGTTGTGTGCCATGGCAAGATGCTTAGACAAACTGTGTGTCAATAACTTCTATTTAATGTTCCCTATGTGTTCTAAGATATGTACTGAAAAGCACATGGGCATTCTAGGAGATATACCACAAATTTAGATCTACAATTGATATGTTTACTAATTTTATGTTATTCCAGAGATATTATATTTGAAAAGATCCCCTATAGTTGACCTATAACTGCAGGCTGTACAACGTTTACAACCAAAAAACCTTTAGGAAGGTCCAACCATGTAGATCTAGTTGGTTCTTTATTCCTTAAAGCACTAGGTGCTAACTTAATTGTGATATTGGGAGCCTTTCTAATTAGAACATGTGGTCTTTCAGGGATATTATCCCCAAAACTGGATCATATTTTAACACATGCCAGTGTTGATTTAACATGTGTTTGATTTTTCCAGCAAGAGGTTGATTCACAGAGTCATCTGATTACCAACACTAAATTTAAAATGAAATCCAAAATGTTCCCTTGATTTGCAAAATGGAACAATATGGAGGTATTTTTCTAGCTGGTAAATAAAGATCTAGTGACACTTACGGCAAATAGAGGCAGGACCTTTCACAATACTATATGTTTAAAATTGAAAAAGAGGCATTAGAAGAACTTTCACTGGATGATAGCCTGGTCACAAAACAAGCTGACAAAGGGAGAGTGTGATGGTGAGGGGGTACCCAGGCCAGTAAATAAAGGTATTATACCCGGCTGGGTGCCCCTGAGTCAAATGGGAACTGTGAAGTGTCATCTCTGCAGCCCACTGCGGGTTGACAACCTGAAAATACATTAGAATTGTCTGTGTGTGTCCGGCTAGGGATAAGCAGACCACACGTTCTTAAATAAGCTTCATTAAATGACTGCGGTCACTGTTAATGCATTGGTTCCGAAGGTTGCAACCACATGTACCACATTACTGTATTTAGGTCAATTGGATAAGTGGGATTGCGGTTAGGGTAGTTCCGCGCATTGCTACACTGAGTCACGGCCTAAACCACAGGTTAATTGGATAAGTATGGCTGCGGTCATGTCTTCATTCCAAGCCTTGCAACAATGAGTCACTGCCCAAATCGCAGACAGGGAGATAGTTTAAACCGCAGACCACACATAATTAGATTGCTAACTTGAGTTAGAGACATGCGGGAAAGATGAAAATTGGTGTGGGTACTGCTGGGGTAACAACAGTAAGGCAGCCATGGTTTATGGGTTGTTAACTTTTGGGAAAAATAGTAAATGAAGGTTCCCCTCTTTATTGGTATTAAAATTATAAAGAGCCAGGACATTTGCATTCAGGCAAGCGAGGCAGTGGATACATTGGGAATTAGCAAGCTCAGTATATGACCAGCCATTCCGGTGAGTAACTCATGCATATCTTAAGTGCGGACTTCTAAGACACCATACTGAGATGATCCAGAGTGTCTAGGAAAGTCCGCACTTAAAAAGGTACCGACATTGGAAAGTGTGAAGTGGAGGGATGTAAATATAAACAGGTTTCCCTGCCAGATGTCCAGATGCCCGGGACAGAGGGAGACATTCTGCCGCCAAAAAAGGGGCTTGGTCATGTATGCTAAGCGGCTCATGTGTGAGGTTAGTGCATGACCCTTGGCATACCGTGAAGCCCCTTGCCCGGCTGCAGGAACTGTGGGCATCTTTGCCATAGGGTAGCGATTTGGTTCCCACAGAGTGATTGGCTGCACATTATACAGATAGGACTTTGGTGATTTCAAAAGTCCGTGCCACCAATCGGGAGATTAGATTCATCTGAGCTACATCCTGAGAAATTCCATCGAAACTAAGACTTGTACCCTGCTTCAAAAGTTCGCTAGAACTACGGATTCCCGAACGAATCCTGCAAGGACAAAACAAACATTTTCCTTTCGGCGAAGATACAGGGGTTGCGAGCGGCGCCCCTATCCAAGGACTGATACATGGCTCTTTTTGTGCATCAACCCCACTCCTCGGAATTAATGCCTAGAGGCTTGATTTCTGTGGATTTCGTTCCATGGACATTTTATTTCGTTTTGCCCTATCCCAGTAAGTGTTTATTCGTAATATTTAGTACTTCAAGCTGTGTGTGTTTCTTGTGTAAATAAACTACAATTTATTGTATCTCACGTTTTGTTCAATCCAAGGATCCGGGTAATTTTTGTGTTAAAAGCACTGGTCTCCCGTCACAGGGAGGGGTGGTCATTATGGACCGCACATACTATATGGAAGAGGCTGCTAGTATTTTAGGAGATTCTAATACTGTACATATGAAATCTGTGATCAGACCCCACAGAGATTTATCAAAAGGAATTATTTACATTATTAGTTGAAGGTAGGAAAAGGGACATCTAGGAGGAGAATGAGTTCAAATTTTTTAACATGGAGCATCCTAAATTCCCGGTGTTTTATTTACTAAACAAGGCATAGGTTTAAACCACTGGGAAGGCCAATAATTTCTGGCATAGGTTCTGCGAAAGCGTAGAAATAAAATCAATGAGTCAAGGGTTCAAAGTAACAACGGTAGTTTATCTGCACCAAGGTACAATTGAGAGAAAAGAATTCAAAAAATGAACTCATGCCTCTGACGAAATATTGCTTAGTATCACATTTTTATACATTTCAAAATGAGTAATACGCTCCTTAAGGGGGCTGGCTTAGAGATAAAAACAATATAATGACTTATACAAAAATACATATTGATACATAAATATGCTTCATATGCTATATTCTTATCCTATAATTTACCATAATGTGGGCCTCTTGACCTTGTGACATTTTAAGGAGTAACCCTGTGTGTACTGTATCTGTCAGATAACAGAACCTAAGGTCAGCAGAAATATCTAAGGCAGGAAAAACCTCTTACGAATGCAATTTCAATTTATTTCATGACTCGTAGGAATTACACAAGGGCGAGTTACATCTAGAAGCGATACTCACAGAATCAAACATTCACAGATCATACACGAATAAACAGATAAGCATACATACAAGCAAATACTCAAAATGGTGGTTAGGCCAAAATAGAGGTTATGGTTGTCTGTCTTCATATAGCCTGAGCCACACACATTATCTCAATCTTCACAGTCCTCTCTTTTTATTCTTAAAACATAGTCTTTTAAGGATAATTTCAGATAAAACTCAGAAGCGTTGCGCTGGCCTGGAGGGTCCAAATTTGCATGACTTTGATAGTTCTGGAAACTCACAGAGCTGCTGGCTATCATATCAGCCATCATCTGTATTCCATTGAGGAGGACTGACTTTTCCTTCTGAGATTGCATCTTCTGTGGAGTTGTCTGTGATCAGTGGCATGGCCAGGGTAGATAGGACTTTGGTGATTTCAAAAGTCCGTGCCACCAATCGGGAGATTAGATTCATCTGAGCTACATCCTGAGAAATTCCATCGAAACTAAGACTTGTACCCTGCTTCAAAAGTTCGCTAGAACTACGGATTCCCGAACGAATCCTGCAAGGACAAAACAAACATTTTCCTTTCGGCGAAGATACAGGGGTTGCGAGCGGCGCCCCTATCCAAGGACTGATACATGGCTCTTTTTGTGCATCAACCCCACTCCTCGGAATTAATGCCTAGAGGCTTGATTTCTGTGGATTTCGTTCCATGGACATTTTATTTCGTTTTGCCCTATCCCAGTAAGTGTTTATTCGTAATATTTAGTACTTCAAGCTGTGTGTGTTTCTTGTGTAAATAAACTACAATGTATTGTATCTTTTAAGGATAATTTCAGATAAAACTCAGAAGCGTTGCGCTGGCCTGGAGGGTCCAAATTTGCATGACTTTGATAGTTCTGGAAACTCACAGAGCTGCTGGCTATCATATCAGCCATCATCTGTATTCCATTGAGGAGGACTGACTTTTCCTTCTGAGATTGCATCTTCTGTGGAGTTGTCTGTGATCAGTGGCATGGCCAGGGTACAGGGTGTTACACACCTTTGCAGTATGGATTTACTGCACATGACACAGACATACAAAACAATCAGAATTGCAAGCTCACAGACAAATTCATTCATCAGTTTCGCTTCTAGGAAACCAACCAATTTGGTAATTCCTAACAAATCCCACCTCTTATTTCCGCCTTTCTTTAATCTCTCCAGTATCTCTGCAATCTTCTCTAGCTCATGCTAAATCTTACACTTTGATCTCTAATAAAAACACAACATTGTTCTTTAACTAGGGCCCATACGCTAAAATATAGTCCAGAGCCATTCTATTCTGTAGGGCCATTAATCTAATCTGTACCTGTTCTTGATTAAGTAAGTTAATGGGTAAAATTAAGGCCATATCCTCCCTATACATTTTTAGTTTGAGGCTGTAAATACATTTTCATACAAGTTTCATTGGTTGGTGGAAACACCTGACCCATAAATTTATTTGTTGTTCCCAGTGTAAAATCCACCTACAGGAACCTCATTTACTAGTGGAATTCAGTTTAGAAGTTTAGAAAAGTTCCCTTTAAACAAATTCAAATTAACATTTCATTTTTTTAAATTCGGCATTAGTGTAAGGTATCACTACTCATGGGGTTAAATGTAATTCTCTCTTACGTCATTGGGGGCCACTAGAGTATGGCAGGGATTAATTGTATATATTCCCTTGTGACCCATTAACCTGTGTAGCATTGTACAATTGTCTGCAAAATGATGTGACCACAAAACAATAAACATTACAAATATTTCAAAACTGATCATTCGTTGTCATCATCTGGATGGCGTAGGCTGATCTTGCCTAGCGGGGCATACGTGTTAAAAACACACTCTAAAGCACAAAAAATAATAATAATGAGTCCTGAAAAAACAAATTGTTCGTTTAAGACCGGGCCTTGATAATATTGAGTCCAGAAAAAACAAATTGTTCGTTTAAGACCGGGCCTTGCCTGAAGTCTTAAAATTCCTCGGTGGTTAAATGTTCTAGGATTGCCTAGATACACTAACTGTTGGTCAAAAACACTGGCTTGATGATTCTTTGCCTTTGTTAGCTGTTTACGGTGGTGCCGGCACTTGCGATGCTGCTGCTTTGTATTCTCCTTGGTAGACTGTATAGGCTGCACCTAAGTTTGGAGAGATTTAAACATTTCATTAATAAAAGCACAAGGAGAGCGCTTTTAACCACTATAATTTAGTATCGGCACAATTTTTTTGTTTTTCACCACTGTCTTGGCATCCGTATATAAAATAAACAAAAAAAAAACCTTGCTCACCAACTACAAAAGAAAGAAATCACTGGTGCATAGGGAAATATCGTAAGAGAACACTGATAAGTGACAAGAGGTTGTCACTAAAGGTCCCTAAAGCTTGCACTCATTGTAAATAGTAAAATATACATAAAGTACCAGTTAAATAACTAGTACCACTAATATCAAATTAAATATCAAATTATTACAGACCAAATGGGAAATATCCACATAAACATAACTATAACACAACTAAATTGTATACAACATTTTTACAAGCTAAAAACTGACGAAATGCATAAAATGACAACTAATAAACCCTAAATAAAAGAGTCCCCATGTGAACGAAACGGACGGTATATGGTAAACAAAAATGCTAGTATGAACACAAGTGTAAAGCCTTATCAGAACATGAGGGGCCAGTGTCCATAATATACTAACAATGCCAATTAGCTTCACCACAAACACTGCAGAGTAGCAGCTTATCACATTAATACTTAGGGCCTCATGCAGTAAGCGCCGATAAGGCTTTTTTTGGCATTTTCCCACCAAAATTGGATTTGAGATTCAGTAAACGCAGATAAGTGCTCAAAATCGGCAGTTTTTCTTGGCGAAAAAAATTAATCGGCATGTGGCTGCCGAAAGACACTTATCTGGACTTTTCGGCACTTTTTGAAATCGGCTGTATTCAAGTAGCACCGATCAGCTTTTCGGTGCTGATCGGCACTCAGAAATGGAGATTTCATCGGCAATTGGTCCCGCCAACTAAAGTTTGCACGTTTAAGGGGAGAACGATCGGCAAGGTTGCCGAGATGGCACTTAGAAAAAAAACCTCATCTCTACATCAATGGAGTCAATGGAGCGGGGACTTATAACATTATAGTTGTGTTTACGTTCTATTGCTCCTAATACAAATGTGCTTGCCATTACAGTGTCGAGGTCATTCACTTCATCGTGTCACCCCTTATGTTTATTATTTGCATAACATTGTACTTTTCAATGTTATGATGATTTGCGTGTCACATTACTCTTCATGTTATGATGTGTCAAGGGAAAATCTTATACTCAACTCTTAAAGGAGCAGCTCACATCATATCCAACATGTAACTTAAGTGTGCTTCAATTTATTATATGATGTAACACATTTCACACATCTAACACAACCAGCGTATAGTAATGTTGCTATACATTAGAGAATGCTTTGAATGTGTAACGCATGATCAAACGTAAATGTAGCTTTTTGTTTTCATGTTTACATGTACTTTGTGACCTCCCTCTTTTGATGACACCCACAATTGGACACTCAATGACATTGCATGTTTACATTGTACACAAAGCATTACAATCAGTTCATGCTAACTTATACACACATGTAGAATAGTTACTCATTTTTACACGATTGAAACTGAATCAATAGCAACTATCCTGATGCCATTAAATGATGCATATGCACAGTAGAATTACTTCATGTGTACATGTGACAATAACATGCCAAATTAGACATGTTGCAACAAAGTTTTTCAAGGTCAATGTAATGGTTGTATACTAATTAGATGACTGAATGTTGCATTCAGAAGTGGTACATGCATTCCACATTCCACAAATACTTCCCAATAAATGGTTGTACAAAGCTTAACGTTACATCAATCTCAAATATCATCATTGCCTGGTGAACACACATAAATAATACTTGTAATTGCAAATGGATACACTTGGGAGTGAACTACTTGGATATGTAAATGTAACACCTTGCACTTTAGCAAGTCACCTGACATCATCACATAGGTATTTAAAGGGGGACAATTACCTGCGCATTCACAGCTACAGACCTGAAAATGATGCGAATGTTTATGAGACGGAGGAACATTCTATTGCACAAGAGGCTTGCTGATGGAGAGGATGTCATAGGCCAAGGAAGGGACAGGGACAGAGGCAGGGACAGTGACAGGGACAGGCACGTGGACATTAGAGGGAGAGGTCGAGGGAGAGGGCAAGGAGATGAGAGGAGAAGAGAGAGGAGAGAAGTTGTGCCTCGTCCTCGTTTGTACAGGGAGAGAACCCTATTAGATGGGATGAGTGAGGAGGAGACTGTATGTCGCTATCGTTTGAGTTCAGCAGCAATCTTAGCTCTTTATGAAGAGATACGGGGAGATTTAGATTTTGTGACAGCCAGAGGTCGTGCAGTCCCTGGGCTTGTTAAAATGCTGTGCTCATTACATTATCTTGCTTCCGCATCATTCCAGACAACTGTGGGCATAGTGGGTGGGGTCTCGCAATCTACATTCTCGCGGGCCTTTACCCAGTTTCTATGTGCACTCAATAGACTCACTAGGAATTATATTCATTTTCCTACAGAGCACACAGAGTGGCTGGAAGTCAGGAATGGCTTTTATACCATAGCCGGGATACCATGTGTGATGGGTGCAATCGATTGCACCCATGTTGCTTTGATCCCACCTAGTCAGAGTGAGCATGCTTACCGCAACCGTAAGCACTACCATTCCCTGAATGTACAGGTGGTATGCGATGCCACAATGAAGATTATGCATGTGGTAGCCAAATTCCCTGGTTCCAGTCACGATTCCTCTATCCGGAGAAACTCATCAGTCTTCCATGCTTTCGAAGAAGGCTATTTTGGACCTGGTTGGCTGGTGGGTGAGTACATATATTGATGTGTAAAAATGAACTATTGTTTTTCTAATAAATGTTGTATGTTATAATGTTAACACTAATTGTTTCATATGTGTGCACCATGGATTATAGGTGACTCAGGATACGGAATTAGGCTGTGGCTGTTGACCCCGGTGCCAAACCCTCAAAGTGAAGCAGAGGAGAGGTACAATGTTGCCCATATATCTACGCGATCCGTCATAGAGAGGACATTTGGGCTTCTCAAAACAAGATTTAGGTGTCTCGATAGAACTGGTGGGGCACTTCAATATAAGCCTGCTAAAGTGTCTGATATTGCATGTTGCATTTTGCACAATGTGGCACTCAGAAATAATGTTCAAACAGACATACGTCAGGGTTTGGAGGAGGAGCATCCCGTCAATTTACCAGCTAACACAGAGCATTTTTTTCATGTAAGCAAATACATATATGTTCATAATACTACATAGATGTATTCATTCTTTGTTATGATAAATACATTTGTCCAAATACCATTCACTTAGGAAACAGATGAATATGGTTCGCACACCATTCTCTTCTCTGCTGTGTGGACAAATGCATGTGGCACCGGTATGTCATTCATCCACAGGTTGTATTATACTTCTTATCAATGACAGTTGTTGTGTGTACGTGAAGAAAAATTGTGTACTAAAGTTATACTTTATGTACATGCTCTTTTTGGTTATGCATACACATTAAACCTACTATGTCCATAGTCATTAGTTAGTGCATTATGGTTACATACAATGTTATTTGTGCAGTGTGACATGTGAGTCACAATGATGTGTACACCAGTGTGTATTTCATATCACATTTAACGAATTCTACATGGTGTTTCATATGTAAAACAAAATGGTACATTTTGTGTATTGATTACCTTAATGAACATGTCATGACAATGATTTATATTCATTCATGTTTTCTTTTTCAAGGTATATCACTTCAATGACTGGTCATGGTATGTATTTCAATTCACATCTGTCAAAAGATGTGCCAACCTAGATACAGGTATACTGCACCGACACACTTTATTCGAGCAAATACCCGGTATGTACCTGGCAGATACCTGGAATGCGCCGCTCCTCACCTCTGACAAGCCCCGTTGCATTTGCCTTCCCAGCCTGGGTTCATGCCTGGCTGATGGGCGGCTGATCTGTTAAATGATAATGATTAGGATTTAATAGGCTGCAATGCTTCGCGTGTCTACCAGATGGCATAAATTCATGAATTGTAATGCAGTATATATATATATACTGTGCAGTATTGCAGCTAGCAGGAATAAAATGCTTCAATCCCTGCTTGGAAAATACCTCAATGCACTCGGGCAGAAAACAGTCACAAACCTCAATACACCCGGGTATACCCGAATTCGTGGGACTAGCCAAGCTCGAATAAAGTGTGTCGCCAGTGTAGTTAAAGGATGTATAAACAGAACGTATTGAAAAATATGTGACTATTGAAACATGTCGTTTCTGTATAGTGTACGTGCGTTTAGCTACACTTGGTAGTTAATGTGCAGTGTATGTTAAAATCATTAGGGACATTACATAACATGTAATGTATCAAACGTTACACATTTCATTCATTTAATATAGGGGTGGGGGGAGAGAAGGTGGTAAACCCTGCTCAACTATTGATTATGTGATGACAACATCCACTGATGCACATGATTGATCTTAACACTCAATGCATGTTTGCCTGAAAACACACCAATGTTTTCTACATCATTTACATTGCAATGTATGTGATTAGTTGTTGCATCACTGCATCTTCATGTTGATTACTACATTGTCACATGTGTATGTATAAGTCAAAGATGTGTGTTGATTTGACGTACATGTAACATATGTCAAAATGTTAACACCACTCCAAATTATAGTTATATGCATTCTCAACTTTTCCAAATTCATTCGACACAATGACAATGTTGTTAATATAATTTTAATTTCATTCACGTTAGTTATTCATAATGATCATGATCCTTTACAACTAATGTCAACATATGAACGTAAATGACGTGGACATTTGCATACGCACATATTTCAGCAACAGTTTTTGTGTTTGTAGCAGTTTTTGTGTGATGCATGATTTTCTACGTCAAATAATATGAACAAACATACTAATGTTGATTGTATCATTGGACTCACTTCGCTATATATGTGTTTAACGTTTACTAAAACACTAATCTATAGTTAGTCATGAGAATCAAATTTACACACAAATGTTAAACTTTTCATGGTCTTTAACTAACATTCATTAGCTCATGCATGTTAGGTTAGCACTACAACTTAGGTTAAAAATAAATTTTCACACCACTAAACACTTTCTATAACCTCCCTATTGTTATTGTGTACGTTCAGATAGAATGTCTACGAGTTGTTATGTAGCATTTACATTCTTTGTCAAGTCACACGTCAGATTATACAATATAGTAGAAAAATTTGTTTGCTGAGTGTGAATGTTGGTTGCATATATCACAGAGCAAGACATATAATGTTTGTAGAAAATAATCAAAAAAAATTAAATTTCTACATTCAGTGCTTAGCAACATCATTATGTTAATTAAGTGCATAGTAAATATTGGCATAACATGATAACATTATGTATTTATTGTTAATCTGCGCACCAAGCATTGAATGCATTGTTACATATGTATTATAATAGTTGTTCGGTCGTCGTCACAATCATGTAATATAGCGATTGGCTCATCTGAAATCATACATTGTTCCCATGTATTCATCCGTGACATTTGTGAAATACAGCAAACACATGATGTTCAAAGATGGCACATTTATATATGTCTCAGCATGACAACGCGTAACACATCTCTATATGATTGTGGATATTCACGCATATGTAATGATATGTTGAAAGTGCAAGGTTAAAACCACAGATACTGAACTGTCATTATTATAATTGCGTTGCTGGCATTACTACGGATATGATTTTTCCGGTGCATGTATACATAATAATGTGCACGCACAACGTGTGTTGCGCGCGCACTTCACGATTGTGTGGACTAAGTCTTAGCGCATGCGCTAAACGATGTGTACGCTGTGCGTTCTATACATGTCCCTCCATGGTGCTGCTAGCAGTAAGCATATCATTGCTGGAAGTTATGATATGGAAGCGAAACTAATTCACTTTTACACACGTACATATCTAAACTTTTTAAACGGACGTGTGTCCACGGAAACAACGGACGATCAGCCAATGATCGAACAAAATACGTGTGACGTCATATTAAGGTACAGTGAAATGCACGCAAACACTCCTCCCACTGATTTAATATTGGCCTCCAGCGCTGTGCACGCACCGCCCCACCGACGTGCGTACATTTCACACAGCACTGACCGTAACAATAAGCTACGGGCACAGCCAATACGGTTTAAGGCGCGCACGTCGGTTGGGGGCGGGGCTTGCATCCGTAAACCTTTTTAAGGACGCCTTGGGACATGACAACGGTCCCACGTCATATGTGGGCGACACTTTGTTTTTATATGTTGCATGCTAAACTATGAGGTGTGTGTGTTACAGTTAGTGTAACATGTTGAAAAAATACTTTACAAGTGATAATAATCTAGGTTTTGTGAGTCCGTCAACAATGTGTATTAATGCTTCGTCATGTAGTATATTGTTATAAGTAATAATGTTTTAGTGCACGCTACATGTAAGCCTGTCTGCAATGTTACGCTGTATCCACACATTTGGCTAATAAATGGTGTATATTAAAAATGTACACATATATAATGTGAATAAAGGCATAACAAATTTTATATTTACCATTCTTGTAGAAGTCAAAACTGGTTTGGCTGCAACTGCTCGCTCCAGGAAGGCACAACAGTATCATCCATGGTTGAGGCAACCGTTGAATCCTGAATCACACAATTTTCCATGAGGCGGTCATATGGATCTGCAGTGGCTTCTTCAAACAAGACGTCCGGAGGTACTTACAGTTCTTGGTTGTTTTCTCATCCAAATTGGTATTGGCCATATAAGTTTGGATACATATCATAGTGGTTATGTGCATCTTGCATGTGGGCTTGATGAATGGAGGGTGCAGGTATAGCAGCAGACGCGACAGTCGGTGCGGCTTCATTGTAACTGGTATTAGGCAAAAATATGCTATTTAACAGAAGATATGTTCCATGTTCTATGGTAATTTTAAATTATGGCGCAACATGCCAACATCCATATCGTTGATCTAGCCGATCATGGACACGCTCAAAACATTCATTTGCTGATAAAGTGAATCGTACAGAAGTTTTAAAATTAGATTGTCTGGCTGGTTCTTTGTAGTATGGATATTTCTTTTGGATTAAGTCATATATTTGGCCCACAGTTGCCCTCTTCTCATCTGTTGATTTGATTGCTTCTGAAATCATAAATTTGTATGATTTACGTGGATGGCTGTGCAATGTGGAAGCTTCTGCCATTTCTTCTCTGTAGAACTGTACAGTGTCTAAGTTGAGCGCATGCAGATGTCTGCTGAATGTGAGAATAGTTACATGTTATCTTCGTTGTTTCTTTCAAGGTTACAATATAACCTCACTGTTATACGCCTATGTGTTCTCCCACTATAAACGTGTTACAATTATTGCCAGAAATTATTTTTCTAAGGTACTCTTTTCACAGTAAACAAAACTTTTATTTTGGCTTAGTCAATCAACATGTGCAAATCAAGTTTAGGATTTTAATTACAATGTGTGTGAAATAACAATGTGTGTGAAATCTTCTACAGTGGTACAGAAAAGGTGAAGGTAAACACAAAATGGATGTGCCCCCTAAAAGAATTCACTTAAATGCACACCATAACAGTGTAGAAATTAGCTTTTAATAAATTTACTTAAAACATATATTACCAAAGTAATGTGTAATGTGAATTAAAAATATATTAAATCAATGCTATCAGGCAACCTTGTCGTCAGTTATAAGTTCATACTATCCCAGTTAACCACTTAATAATGGTGGGATATGGAGGACAAAGGTTGCTAGGAGTCAGGGTGTTAACCCCTCTGGAGCAACGGTGAGACCCAATAATGGAAGTGTATAGATGTACACAAGTGAGTGGCCAATGGGTTAAATGTCCAGCTACCTGGTAGATCAGCCAGCACTGCGCACTATAATGGAGACTTTAGTGTGTTAAAAAAAGAGTGCTAGAGTGATAAAGCTGGCAAATGCAGTGATAATGGTAGTACATACACTGCAGCATAGACCTGCCAGACACGGCAGTGCTGTGCAAGGAAAGCAGGCACACTCACTATAAAATTAAAGGATTAAATAAATAACTAACTAATGGGATCAACACAGTTAGAGCCAGGAGACTGCTGACACTACATTAAAACAGCTCCAAGTAGGAGACTGACAACATTGCGCGTCCAACGCGCGTTTCCCTCCAGCAAAGGAGCTTCCTCAGGGACAAATTTTACTGGGGCAGTGAGGTCTGAACCTTTTTATACCCTTGCAGTACCCTAATTGCAAAATCAATTGTTCACAGCTGTTGCACCTAAACTCACTCCATAAAGTATTTAAATACTGGTTAGATATACCATCAGTCAATTCCTTAGTGTCATACCTTCATTTAGCACTTTTCCCCGTTGTTTTCGGGCTTTTGGTGCAGTTTTTATGGCTATAAATCGTATGCTCCGGTTGGAGTGGCTACTGCGCATGCGCGGGAACTTAAACAATAGTTCTGTTAGTCAGTGCGCAATTGCGCATGCGCGGCACCCTAGAGGTGATTTCAATCGGTATATATCCATTGCGCATGCGCGACATCTTAGAAAATATTCCTATGTCGTCCATACGCATAGCGCATGCGTGGGCTCTTAGAAATAATTACGCTCCATTCCCATTCAATGTGCGCATGCGTGGGGACATAGAAAAAATGACAATCTCGCACTTGCATCGTGCGCTAATGCGGTCTGCGCATGCGCAGGAACTTAGAAGTTATACCATTGAGGTCTATACTCATTGCGCATGCGTTGACACTTAGAAATTTTGCGCGATCTCTGGTAGTTAGTCCCACGCATGCGCAGGGACTTAGAAAAAATTCTAATATCTAACAGAGCATGGTATACATGCGTGAAGACACAGATTTGGATCTATGGAAACACACAGAGAGCCTTATAATAAAGTGCATACATAGGGTACTGATTAAAGATGGATGTTATGGGTATATGTTATGGGTATAAGGGACGTATATTGCACATATATTATTAAGTGATTGTGCAAGTAAGGATGTTAACAACCCCCCATAATTATATTATATTACACAATGTGTCAAATTGTAATGCAATGGTTGATAATTAAATTGATCAATTCAAAGATATACACTGGCGACACACTTTATTTGAGCTCGGCTAGTCCCACGAATTCGGGTATACCCGGGTGTATTGAGGTTTGTGACTGTTTTCTGCCCGAGTGCATTGGGTTATTTTCCAGGCAGGGATTGAAGCATTTTATTCCCGCTGGCTGCAATACTGCACAGTATATATATATATACTGCATTACAATTCATGAATTTATGCCATCTGGTAGACACGCGAAGCATTGCAGCCAATAAATCCTAATCATTATCATTTAACAGATCAGCCGCCCGTCAGCCAGGCATGAACCCAGGCTGGGAAGGCTAACGCAACGGGGCTTGTCAGAGGTGAGGAGCGGCGCATTCCAGGTATCTGCCAGGTACATACTGGGTATTTGCTCTAATAAAGTGTGTCGGTGCAGTAGGTGTATATATGCACATAATTTTATTATCTTAATTAATAATGTATAGCACATATACACACATTACACAAATATTAAACCCACTGCTGGGTTTTAAAACTTTAGTCTTATAGTCACTAGTCTAAATAATGATAATGCTATAAAATATTTATTATTTCAATACCAAAGGCTGAAAACTGTCATGGTGGACAACGGAAATGACATAACCGGTTGTCAGAGAGACCAGTTCTGTGTATATTCACAATGTTGATAAGATGCAGAATACACATGGCCGATCAGTTGGCCCCCTTATCCAATAAAGGGTGTGAAGGTGAACCCCTCATTGAGACCATTAGGGCTCCTTGTTTTTAACTTATAAATCCATTCTGCTTCGATACGAAGCAAGGATTGATCAGTATTGCCGCCTCTCATGGGGCATTTCAATTGATAAATGCCCATGAATTTAATAGCATTAATGTCGCCACCATGACATTGTGTAACGTGTCTAGCAACGTGTATAGTTCACAATCATCATTAATTTCTAAAATTATATCTAAACATTGGCACACACTTTTGTTGGATGAGGACATCGGTACCTCATTGCTAAGTGGACCTAGATTCACTTTTCGCAAGACTAAAACCTTGGCCTTTCACCTTTCACCAAGTCTTTTTGACTCTAGCTTAAGTCTTCCCAATATTACAACTATACCAAAGGGTTTTTATAGTTGTGCTAATTGCTCTACTGCTGCGACACACTTTATTCGAGCAAATACCCAGTATGTACCTGGCAGATACCTGGAATGCGCCGCTCCTCACCTCTGACAAGCCCCGTTGCGTTTGCCTTCCCAGCCATGGTTCATGCCTGGCTGACGGGCGGCTGATCTGTTAAATGATAATGATTAGGATTTAATAGACTGCAATGCTTCGCGTGTCTACCAGATGGCATAAATTCATGAATTGTAAAGCAGTATATATATATATATATATACTGTGCAGTATTGCAGCCAGCGGGAATAAAATGCTTCAATCCCTGCCTGGAAAATAACGCAATGCACTCGGGCAGAAAACAGTCACAAACCTCAATACACCCGAGTATACCCGAATTCGTGGGACTAGCCGAGCTCGAATAAAGTGTGTCGCCAGTGTATGTGTCAATATGCATTACCTGCAAAATGTATAACCTATGCGAATGGTATCAAAAAGTTTTATATTAAGAATTTTCTTAATTGTAACACAAGTTTTATTGTGTAAGTTCTATTTTGTGCATGTGGCCACAGATATGTTGGCCGCACTATTAGACCTCTTAGGCTTCGTATAGCTGAACATACTCACTTGATTAAAAAGAAGGATTTGGTTCACCCTGTATCCAGACATTTCTCGCAATGCCGTAGGGGGGGCATTGTGAATTTCTCCTTTTCTGCTATTGAACATGTACCCCGTCACCCCAGGGGTGGCAATAGGGAGAATATGCTAAATAAAAAAGAGATGTACTGGATATATACTCTCAGTTCTCTCCATCCCCTCGGAATCAACTCTGATTGGGATTTGAAACACTTTCTTCAGGAATGAGGGAATGGAGAGTACTGAACTTGTATTATTAGATTATTTATGTGTAATGACATGTTTTTTCATGCTCATTCGTTCTATCTGACAGTTCATGATATATTTATAAAACTTTCTTTTGTTATATTTGTTTAAAATATATAATTTGTCTTTAATAGACAAATTTTCCCTTTATCTTGCTTCCATGACCATTTGTTTGTTTATATATTTACCTTCTATGCTTGACATCATGTCCTTTGTTTTTAACTTTTTTGTTTTTTGTTTTTATTATATGGTTAATTATTAATGTGTATATCTATGGTTGTTGTTTTCTGTTCAGACTAGTCAGTGTTAATGTGTCACCGTTTACAAGTTACCTTTAATGTGATTATTGTTACCTGCTGAGTCTGATTTGGAGTTGTCCAATCAGATCTTGGGTGTTTCTATATTAGACGTGTCTGCTATCAGAAAAATGTACTCTTTGATAAAGTCCCATGTAGGGATGAAACGCGTCAGAGTGGTTATTACCATGATGTCCAGCCTTTTTTTGTAATAAAATTTATTTTTTAACCCATCAAGCTTGTGTCGGTACAAGGAAGTAGTGACCATTCATTTTTTCTACTTCATTTACTATTGCGGAATGGAGCACACGGAGGTATCATACTATTAACAGGTGTTTACCATTTCCATCGAGCAGAGACGGTATACAGGTGGTCTACGTGACGGAGCGCACTGCATGCTGGTTCCCCAGTCAGAGCACGGCTGTTTGCTCTCTGGACGCGGCCCCAGGACGAACGATGTGCCGGAGTGCACTGCTATCGGGTTCCCAGTCAAGCACAGCCAGTTGTTCCTGTGACGCAGCTCCCACGTCATCTACATCGGCGGGCTGAGGGGTTGGTGTGTACGCCAGGCAGCGGAGCAGTAGCGGTATCCATCAGTACATTGCACAGGAGTGCTCTGCCTTCCTGGTCTCCAGCAGCTGTGAGCCCGCTTGCCACACAGGTTTTACGGGAGTTCGTTCAATTATACAGCTTTGCTGTAGGGGGGGCAGGGTTACTAGTCGGCTAAGGGTAGCATTTTTGGGACATTTATTGAGTTTACAGGTGGTGTGGCTGCGGTCAGATTACCATGTACCTCTAGTCCATATTTGCTAATTAACCCCCGACTGGTGCGCTTATACCACAAAGCCACCCCTCACTTTATAACTTCATTATAACTTTATTGATATCAACTTATACCTATATTGAGACCTATTTCCTTCTTGCACCTGGACAGTGATTGTGCATTTGCTTCTTTATGATTGTTTAGCTTTGGAATATTGGAGGTCACTCTCCACTTTTTTTCTTCCTCTATACATCAACTGTAATGTCCCTGTTTTGCAGCTCAGAATCTAGCTGCAGTCCTGTGAACTCTGGCACTTGGACATTACCCTCTGACCTCTGGCACCCCGGACTCAGCAAGTATTAGGTTAACCCTTACTCACCAGGCCCGGCAACGCAACTACCACACTCCGGGCACGCCCTCACTGCTGTGGGTGCATGTTATACCCTTACTCACCTCAGTACTGGGGACTGGCCAGGTCTGCAGGCAAACAGGCGTTACATTATGCAGAGCCCAACAAATGCAGAACCCCCTGAGGTGGGCCAAGGTGTCTCCATGGAACATTGGCAATTCCTAAGCGACCAACTCACTGATGTCACACAGAGACTTTCTAATTTGTCTCTCCAAGAAGCTCCTGTGGCACCATCTACCCCGGTCCCAGTGCCTATAAGTAATCTGGGGCCATGTATTCCACCCCCAACCAGTACGACGGGGATCCCCTCGCTTGCCGGGGGTTCCTGAATCAGTGTGACGTGCTATTCAAAATGTCCCCATCCCACTTCCCTACTGGTCGTACTAAGGTGGCCTACATCTCTGCCCTATTCATTGGCGATGCTCTCGCTTGGGCTTCTCCCCTCTGGGAACATAGACCAGATATAATCCAGGATTACTCCAAATTCCGGCATGAGTTCAAACAGGTTTTTGACACACCTGCGCGTAGGGAGACTGCCGCTTTTTCCATGTTTCATCTCTCTCAGGCTCGTAGGTCAGCTGCAAGATACGCGGTGGAGTTCCGCACCATCGCTGCAGAAACCCAGTGGAACGATGAAGCTCTCGCTGAGGCATACTGGCACGATTTGTCCGAATCTCTCAAATATGACCTTGCAGCTCACGCCCGGCCTTCATCCCTCGAGGAACTAATTGCCCTCAGTATCCAGATGGATCAGCGTACTCAGGAATGACGCCATGAGCACCACCATTCTCGTTCTCTCTCGTCCTTGCCCGTTTCTCCCAGGTCTCCTCCATTGACACTCCCTGCGTTGGATGCCCTGGAACCGATGCAAATCGGTAGTCAACAGCTTCGGGCTGCTGAGAAAGCGCGACGCCGTGAGGAGGGTCTCTGCATCTACTGCGGTTCTCCAGATCACCAACTTCGTCACTGCCGCTTGAAGCTGGGAAACGGGAATGCCCAGTAAAGGTAGAGGGGCTTCTACTGGGTACTATTTCTCCTTCCCCCTCTCTCCCTAAGGAACTACGAAGAAGATATTCCCCCCCATAACTCTCGTGGGTCCGGATCTTCAGGTAGAGGTTGAAGCTTTCATCGATTCCGGGTCTGGTGGCAACTTTCCTGATCAAGCCTTCGCTTGCAGCAAACAAATACCGTTTGTCAAGAAAAAGTCGCCCATCGGCCTGGAAGCTATTGACGGTCGACCGCTCTAACCAGCCTTCATCATCTGGGAGTCTATTCCACTTACCTTGACCACCGCGGATGGTCATACCAAGGTAATAGTCTTCAATGTTTTTCACTCTCCTACTATCCAGGTTATTCTGGGATTGCCGTGGCTTCAGCTACATAACCCACGTATCGATTGGACCAATGTTCTGAAGATCCAATGGACTGATACCGCAGAGGAGACAGTGTCACCTTCTGTTGCCGTGCTCGCTGGCCTCAACACCACCTTATCTTACCACTCTGCTCTGCCGAAGGTATACCACGAATACTTAGATGTCTTCAATAAAACCCAGGCTGAGGTGTTACCCCCTGATCGCTCTTACGACTGTCCCATTGATTTGATTCCTGGAACCATGCTCCCCAAGTCCAAGTCTAATCCCTTGTCTGTGCCCGAGACGGAAGCGATGACATCATACATCCAGGAGAATCTTAAGAAGGGGTTCATCCGAAATTCCACCTCCCCCGCCGGGGCAGGCTTCTTCGTGAAAAAGGATGGCTCCTTAAGACCCTGTATCGACTTTTGTGGACTTAACAAGATTACGGTAAAAAAACGTTACCCCCTTCCTTTGATTTCAGAACTCTTCGACCGTCTACAAGGCGCCTCTATTTTCTCCAAACTCGATTGAAGAGGAGCCTACAATCTCATTCGTATAAGGGATGGGGACGAATGGAAAACCGCGTTTAATACGCGTTCTGGACATTATGAGTATTTAGTGATGCCGTTCGGCCTATGCAATGCCCCTGCTGTTTTCCAAGAGTTCATGAACGATATCTTCCGGGACATTTTGGGAACATTCGTCATCGTATATTTGGACGACATCCTCATTTTCTCCAAAAGCTTGGAGGAGCACATTCGCCACACCAAACTGGTACTCTCTCGGCTTCGTGCTAATCGCCTCTACGCGAAAATGGAGAAATGTCTGTTCCAATAATCTTCCACAGCCTTCTTAGGCTATATAATATCTAACAAAGGCTTCACCATGGACCCTGAGAAATTGAAGTCTGTACTCGACTGGCCATTGCCCAACTCTCTTAAAGCCGTGCAGCGCTTCCTTGGCTTCGCTAATAACTACCGGAAATTCATCCGTAATTTCTCCACTATTGCTCTACCTATCACTGCCTTGACCAAGAAAGGTGCTGATCTGACTGTTTTGTCCCCCAAGGCCATTGAAGCCTTCGACTTCCTCAAGAGAGCCTTCGTGTCTGCCCCCATCTTTCGGCATCCGGATACTTCCCTTGCTTTTACTCTAGAAGTAGACACCTCAGATGTGGGAGCCGGCGCAGTGCTTTCTCAGAGATCTTCCCCACAGGAAAAACTCTATCCTTGTGGATTCTTTTCTAGGATGTTAATTATGATGTCGGGAACCGTGAGCTTCTGGCCATCAAGTTGGCTCTCCAAGAATGGAAACATCTCCTCGAGGGTACCAAGGAGCCAGTAGCCATCCTCACCGACCACAAAAACTTATTGTACATTGAGGGCGCTCGTCAGTTGGGATCTCGTCAAGCTCGTTGGGCTTTGTTCTTTCACGGTTCAATTACACAATTTCTTATATTCCTTGCACCAAGAATATAAAAGCCAACGCCCTGTCTCATCAATTCTCCACGGAGAACGAATCTAATGAATCTTCGGAGACCATTCTTCCCGCTAAGTGTATTATTTCCGCCAACAACTTTGATGTCTTGGATGAAATCAATAAAGCCCAGGCTCATATTCCTAGGAGATTTAAGGTGCCAGAAGGATGGTTGCACGCTGCCCCGCGTTTTCACCACAAAATACTTCTGTGGGGACATTCGTCTAGATCTGCTGATCATCCAGGCTTCAAGAGGACGGTAGATCTTATCAAACTGACCTTTTGGTGGCCTAAGATGAACAAGGATATTTTTTACTTCACCAGAGCTTGTCCAGTCTGTGCCCAGAGCAAATCCGAACGACAAAAACCTTCTGGTCTCCTCATGCCTCTTCCTATTCCGGAACAACCTTTGAAACACATCTCCATGGACTTTATTGTGGAACTTCCCAATTCTAAAGGGATGAATACGATCCTTGTCGTAGTAGACAGGTTTTCCAAGCATGCACACTTTATACCCCTCAAGGGTCTCCCCAATTCAGCCACCTTGGCCGATGTTTTTTCTAAGGAAATTTTCAGATTACACGGTGTTCCTATTTCGATTGTTTCGGACAGAGGTTCTCAATTCATTTCTAAGTTTTGGCAAGCTTTTTCTCAAAGACTTGGCATTTCCCTTCTATTTTCCTCGGGTTATCACCCACAAACAAACGGGCAGACGGAGAGAATGAATCAGACGCTGGAACAGTATCTCAGATGCTTTGTGTCTGAATCGCAGGACAATTGGGTGGACTTGTTACCCTGGGCTGAGTTTGCCTATAACTCATTAAGAAACGAATCCACGCAAGAGTCGCCTTTTTTCATTAACTATGGATTTCATCCCAGCAGTCTTCCCCTCTCCTCCCTCCCCTCAGCGGATCTCACATTTCCAGTCTTCACAATTCTTGGAAGAAGATCTTAAAGACAGAAAACGCAAGCTGATCGGCGACGTCAAGTGGATCCAGTATTCAAACCTGGAGACTAAGTTTGGCTATCATCCAAGAATATCAAGCTCAAGACTCCTTCCCAGAAATTGGCCCCAAGATTCTTGGGTCCTTTCAAGGTCCTTGAAACGATCAACCCGGTCGCATACCGACTTGCACTTCCCCCTACTATGAAAATCCCTTCGGTTTTCCATGTGTCGCTCCTTAAACCCCTGATCCAAAATGCCCATTTTCCAGATTGCACTCAGAAACCCAACCCGGTCGTCATACAAGGACAACAAGAATTCGAAGTCCAGTCCATACTCGATTCTCGTTGGTCCAGGGGCAGACTTCAGTTTCTTGTACACTGGAAAGGATATGGCCAATAGGAACGTTCCTGGATATCATGCAAACATCATATCCATGCCCCAGTACTCCTCAAACAGTTCCAATGGAAATTCCCTCATAGACCTTGGGAGGATCGTCCAATCCTCAAGGGGGGATACTGTAACGGATCGGGGGACTCTCAGTTCCCAGCGTGTCCCCGTCACCCCAGCTTCCACAGTGCCTAGTTTCTCCACTCCCCTACGTCCCCAAACTCTACCTTCTTCCCTCAGCCGTTCCTCCATGGCTTAATCCTCATGCCCAGGCTTACACTCTGCGCACGCGCGCTGTCCCCTCACCAAGCGCGCACGTTCATGATCGCGAGTTCCCTATCGTGGCTCACGCGCTCCTCGGTGTGCCTATGTCACCCCTGCCCATTTCTTACCTGGTTCCTCCGTTTCTCCTTCCCCTCTGTCTTCTCTCCCATGTGCCTCCTTCGCTGGTCTTCCCCCACGCTCTGGTGCACGCGCGGTGAGTGCGCATAGCAGGGTTACAGAGGGCGCACGCACCCGCTCTACTTACTTACCTCCCCCACGCTCTGGTTCCGCCCCCCATCGGTTGCAGGCTATTACCTTAGATTACCTCCCTGTCTCCTCCCCTGCTCTCACAGACCTATCTCTACAATTACCCACTCTAACCTCTGCTCCTCCCCTCACCCCCATTGGTCCTTATTCCCATATAACCCCACTCCTTCCTCTCAGTCCTTGCTCTGCATAGCTTTCCTGTAGCTCCTGTGTGTGCAGTGTCTATGCCTAGCTCCCTTGTCTGTTTCAGCTCTGGTTCCTGTCCCTGCCCCTGTTTGGATTCCTTTGGCTTGAACTTGAACTCTGCTTTGGACTTGACTGCTCTCTCCTGCCTTTGAACCCTGGCTTTTGGACATCACTACGCTGCTCTCTCCAATCCCTGAACTCTGGTACTTGGACATTAATCTCCGACCTCTGGCACCCCGGACTCAGCAAGTATTAGGTTAACCCTTACTCACCAGGCCCGGCAACGCAACTACCACACTCCGGGCATGCCCTCACTGCTGTGGGTGCGTGTTATACCCTTACCCACCTATGTACGGGGGACTGGCCAGGTCTGCAGGCGTTACACATGGAAATGGAACTTTGAGTATAGGTGTCCCAGGCAATCGGGAACCCCAGCACTATGGTACCCATGGAGCAGCCTGAAATGGTCTTCCTAGAGCACTGACTCCCATGAACGGGTATGCCGGTTGAGCTACCAGGAGAGGATACTCCTGTGACACCAGTCGCAGGGAGCCAGTTGTCACCACCACCCACCACAGTGTTTGTTGCTCCCCATCTTTTGGAGCCCACCACATGGATCATTGCTCCCCTGCATTTGAAGACTACGAGTATGCAGGTCACCCAGGGGACCCAGCAGCTGAGCCAGACCATGCCTAACCTGTTTCCCTAAGTACATAACGACCCCTAGTGTGACCAGTCCCTTGACAGGTTGACGGAGGGTGAAAAGACGGAGCTCACTGAGTGGTCCCGAGAGATGGTGTGGGCAGACACTGATCTAGAGGGCAAGAGAACCCGGGTGGCCGATTCATGCCCGATCACTTCCCCAGACCCAGTGTGCTTTTGTACTGTGTACCTGCATCGGTTGCTTCGGCCAGCCTAATGACAGAGAGGGGCCAGTTAGGGAGTGCCTAGGTTGGTAGGGAACAGATTGTGAAGTGGGAGAAAGAGATCCTACTGATGTGGCATCAGGGAGTTGCTCACACCTGAGTCCAGTCAGTGCAATTGTTCTGCGGGCTGGCGGCATTCACAGAGGCATTGGCTACTAGCAGTGCCTGTGGTGCCTGCCAGCTAGCAAGGAGGCTGGGAAACAGTGTGAGAGCACCCCTGAGACTGCCATCAGGACTAGGGAAGAACTGCCAGTAGGTGATGGCTGTCTATAGTGCCTTATTCTACCATGGATTTAACCTTCATGCTTCCAACAACAAGCACACAATAGGACCCTCCCTGCTCACCCCCTCTGCCTGCAGAATACATGCATGCCCTTCCAGTGAAGGAGATGACAATGCTGGTAAGGCCAAGACAAGAGATAACAACCCCGATAAGACCATGACTGGACTTGACAACCCTGATAAGGCCATGACAGGAGGAAAGCATCCTCCCAGACCACCTACCCTCACCTGCTGCCAGAAGCACACCCGCTCCAGCACCCAGGATTATAACGCTCCCACACATCATCTTGAGAGAACTGCCCCAGCGCGTCCAGGAGAAATACAAGATTGGAAGTGCTGTTCTAGTCCATAATTATGCCCTGTTCATCTTTAAACACCACATCAGTTTTTGGGATTACAGTGAGTAGACACACAATGTAAATTAGGAAGGAAATAAAGTCAAGAAGGGTCTGCCGGCAAATTTAAGGAACTCAATTTTGGAAGAAGTGCAGCATTATTTTAATGTTAACATTCATGTTATGAGTACCATGAGAGACACTATCAATGGCCTTCTGAGGCATACAAGGGCACTTCCCTTGAAGTACCGCCAATTTTTGGACTACTTTTCGGTTTGATTGTACTGTACTGTAGTTCAAAATATATTGAAAATTTTTTTTAAACTAAAAAAAAAAAAAAAATGCTGGGTGAAGATAAAGTGCAGGAAATCCCCCCCACCCCCCCCACCCCCCATCACCAATACTGGCAGGTAAGACACAGTGCTCCAATCCATACCTTATTATAGTTATAGTTATACTGTATACACTATAGAGTTACAGTATATACTGTACAGTACTGTATAATATACTCTAGTTATACAGTTATATTGTATATTGTTAGACAGTAGTTATAGTCCAATATTGTGAAATACTTACTGCCTTTAATGCACTAATCCTGGTGATTTATTTTTCTTTTCAGAGCTGTAGAACTACAGGAAGTGGGGGGGAGGGAAGGAATGTGTAAACGTATTGTACTGTGAGTATAATGTACATTAACAGTCAGTAATTTGCCCTAATCCCTCCTCTCTCAATGACAAAAGAACTACTGAATGCAATACAGCCATTATGAAGAAGATAAAGACAATATTGTACATTTTGAAGAAGAGGTGACCTACTGTATTTATCTATAATTAATTTTTCCTTCATTATCCTGTTCAAATAAAATTGTTCCTTCTTTAAATTCATGAGAATATTTGAACACTCCCATCCCAAATAAAAATTACAGTATGCCACCCACCTCATAAAGTGTGCAGGATTATACCTGTACTGTACCTGTAGTTCAAAGACATACTGCTGCGACACACTTTATTCGAGCAAATGCCCAGTTTGTACCTGGCAGATACCTGGAATGCGCCGCTCCTCACCTCTGACAAGCCACATTGCGTTTGCCTTCCCAGCCACGGTTCATGCCTGGCTGACGGGCGGCTGATCTGTTAAATGATAATGATCAGGATTTAATAGGCTGCAATGCTTCGCATGTCCACCAGATGGCATAAATTCATGAATTGTAATGCAGTATATATATATACAGTACTGTATATACACAGTATATATATATATATATATATATATATATATATATATATATACTGTATAACAACAACCCCTATAAGCCCTAACATACAGTACTGTACACATACAGTACTGTATATGCACATACATAAATGATACTACTGTATGGGTGGCGGGGGCGAGATGTGTTTGCAGCAGAGAGAGATCCGCTGCTCTCTCTCTGCGCAAACATCCGCACATTAAAAATCATTTGAAATACATTTTTATTGATAGTGTAGATGTGCAGGGGGTCTCCGGAGCTGAACCGCGTTGGTTTCAGGTCTGGGGACCCCCTGCTCTCCGAGATAAAGCCCCCTTTAGGGGGTGCCGGTATCCCTCTGCTTGGTTTAAAGGGCCCGACCACGTGATCGCGGCCTGTAAACCAAGCAGAGCAGAGGGATACCGGCACCCCCTAAAGGGGCCTGTATCTCAGGGAGCAGGGGGTCCCCAGACCTGAAACCAGTGCGGTTCTGCTCTGGAGACCCTCTGCACATGTACAGTATCAATAAAACACATACAGTATAAAGTATAAATAAACACTCGTTCTTTACCTTAGCGGCTATGCACTATGGTAAAGAAGCAGCATTTCTGTATTTTAATAATATTGTACAGTGAGCAGGGGGTTCCCTGAGCCAGAAATTAATGCTCAGGGACCCCCCCTGCTCTGCTCAATATTATTAAAAATACAGAAATGCTGCTTCATTACCATAGCGGATAGCCGCTAAGGCAATGAAGGGGTTAACCCACCGTGCCCGCTTTATTGTGTGTAGTGGGGATGGGTGAGAGGGGTATTTGGCCCTTGGTGTGAGTTTAGGACTTGCGGGGGGGTTGCGGGTGCACTTAACCCCTTCACGACCGTAGCAGTTAATACCGCAACGGTCATGAAGGGGTTAAGCCCTCCCGCTACCCCCCCGCAAGCCCTAAACAAGCACCGTTGGGGCTAATACCCCATTCACCCACCCCCGCTACCCACAATAAAAAAAATACACACACACAGATGCCGCCAAAAAATAAATAAATAAATCTAAATAAATAAAAAAAAAAAAAAATGACAATAAATACATTTGAAATACATTTTTATTGATAGTGTAGATGTGCAGGGGGTCTCCGGAGATGAACCGCGTTGGTTTCAGGTCTGGGGACCCCCTGCTCCCCGAAATACAGCCCCCTTTAAGGGGTGCCGGTATCCCTCTGCTTGGTTTAAAGGGCCCGACCACGTGATCGCGGCCTGTAAACCAAGCAGAGCAGAGGGATACCGGCACCCCCTAAAGGGGCCTGTATCTCGGGGAGCAGGGGGTCCCCAGACCTGAAACCAGTGCGGTTCTGCTCTGGAGACCCTCTGCACATGTACAGTATCAATAAAACACATACAGTATACAGTATAAATAAACACTCGTTCTTTACCTTAGCGGCTATGCGCTATGGTAAAGAAGCAGCATTTCTGTATTTTAATAATATTGTACAGTGAGCAGGGGGTTCCCTGAGCCTGAAATTAATGCTCAGGGACCCCCCCTGCTCCTGCTCAATACTATTAAAAATACAGAAATGCTGCTTCATTACAATAGCGGATAGCCGCTAAGGCAATGAAGGGGTTAACCCACCGTGCCCGCTTTATTGTGTGTAGTGGGGATGGGTGAGGGGGGTATTTGGCCCTTGGTGTGAGTTTAGGAATTGCGGGGGGGTTGCGGGTGCACTTAACCCCTTCACGACCATAGCAGTTAATACCGCTACGGTCATGAAGGGGTTAAGCCCTCCCGCTACCCCCCCGCAAGCCCTAAAGAAGCACCGTTGGGGCTAATACCCCATTCACCCACCCCCGCTACCCACAATAAAAAAAATACACACACACAGCAGCCGCCAAAAAATAAATAAATAAATCTAAATAAATAAATAAATAAATGACAATAAATACATTTGAAATACATTTTAATTGATAGTGTAGATGTGCAGGGGGTCTCCGGAGCTGAACCGCGTTGGTTTCAGGTCTGGGGACCCCCTGCTCCCCGAGATACAGCCCCCTTTAGGGGGTTCCGGTATCCCTCTGCTTGGTTTAAAGGGCCCGACCACGTGATCGCGGCCTGTAAACCAAGCAGAGCAGAGGGACACCGGCACCCCTTAAAGGGGCCTGTATCTCGGGGAGCATGAGGTCCCCAGACCTGAAACCAGTGCGGTTCTGCTCTGGAGACCCTCTGCACATGTACAGTATCAATAAAACACATACAGTATACAGTATAAATAAACACTCGTTCTTTACCTTAGCGGCTATGCGCTATGGTAAAGAAGCAGCATTTCTGTATTTTAATAATATTGTACAGTGAGCAGGGGGTTCCCTGAGCCTGAAATTAATGCTCAGGGACCCCCCCTGCTCCTGCTCAATACTATTAAAAATACAGAAATGCTGCTTCATTACAATAGCGGATAGCCGCTAAGGCAATGAAGGGGTTAACCCACCGTGCCCGCTTTATTGTGTGTAGTGAGGATGGGTGAGGGGGGTATTTGGCCCTTGGTGTGAGTTTAGGACTTGCGGGGGGGTTGCGGGTGCACTTAACCCCTTCACGACCATAGCAGTTAATACCGCTACGGTCATGAAGGGATAAGCCCTCCCGCTACCCCCCCGCAAGCCCTAAACAAGCACCGTTGGGGCTAATACCCCATTCAACCACCCCCGCTACCCACAATAAAAAAATACACACACACAGCAGCCGCCAAAAAATAAATAAATAAATCTAAATAAATAAATAAATAAATGACAATAAATACATTTGAAAAACATTTTTATTGATAGTGTAGATGTGCAGGGGGCCTCCGGAGCTGAACCGCGTTGGTTTCAGGTCTGGGGACCCCCTGCTCCCCGAGATACAGCCCCCTTTAGGGGGTGCCGGTATCCCTCTGCTTGGTTTAAAGTGCCCGACCACGTGATCGCAGCCTGTAAACCAAGCAGAGCAGAGGGATACCGGCACCCCCTAAAGGGGCCTGTATCTCGGGGAGCAGGGGTCCCCAGACCTGAAACCAGTGCGGTTCTGCTCTGGAGACCCTCTGCACATCTACACTTTCAATAAAAATGTATTTTAAATGTATTTATTTATATTCATTTATTTATTTATTTATTTAGATTTATTTATTAATTGTGCTGCTGCTGCAAGTCCTAAACTCACACCCAGGGCCAAACACCCCCCTCACCCCCAATAAAAAAAAATCACGCACAGCAGCCCCACAATTAATAAATAAATCTAAATAAATAAATAAATACATGAAGAGAAATAAATATATACTGTATATATATATACTGGATATATATACTGTATATATATAATAACAATCCCTATACATATACAGTATATACTGTGTATATATACACACTGTATACACACATATATATATATATCTATATATATATATATATATATATATATATATATATATATATATATACATATATATATATATATATATATATATATATATATATATATATATATATATATATATATATATATATAGATATATATATAGATATATATATAGATATATATAGATATATACAGTATACAGTATATATACACACATGATGAACCAATATACAAATACATGTAGAATGGTTATCAAAATCATACTGTCCTACAGATAACGCTTCTCTATACAGACAATAATAATAATCCATTTAATAATCCTAAATGATTTTACAATATAAAACATAACATTCCAATCCACACAGTACATTGCATTACATTGTATAAATGATGTATAAAATCTATGCACCATATACATTCTGCAAATGAATGTTAACAATATAATTGCAAGCTACTCTACCTGTAAATACAAACACTTCCAAACAAGTCAACTATTTTAACCAATCAAGTAAACAAAAATCAATATATACTGTAAGTACCAACCAAAAAACACAATTTAAAACCAAAGCTAACCCTTACAATACCAAGGATTACATCTATCTAATTGTAAAAAACCTTATACAGTACATTATACACAGCATTGCAATGTACATGATGAACAATACAGTACATTCCCTGTATCTCCCTGCCTTCAGTGTAATCTGTTTAAAGCCCCCTCCCCCCTAATGTTTCTGTTAAACAGATTACACTGAAGGCAGAGAGATGTAAAGGCCTAAAGCCCCCTCCCCCCTAATGTTTCTGTTAAACAGATTACACTGAAGGGAGAGAGATGTAAAGGCCTAACGCCCCCTCCCCCCTAATGTTTCTGTTAAACAGATTACACTGAAGGGAGAGAGATTTTACAGAAACACACATTAGGGGGGAGGGGGCTTTAAACAGATTACACTGAAGGCAGAGAGATGTTTCTGTTACCAGTAAATCTCCCTCCCTGCTGTCAGTGCAGTGTATGTAAATGTGGGGAGGGGGGGGGGACCCAATGTGCATACTGTGAGGTCTAACCACCCTCACCCCCTACCCACATACCATTACCCCAACCCCATCCTGGCCATGGCCCCTCCGCTTCTGCAAAACAGACACGAAAATTAAAACATACAGTACAAAGTAATGTCCCCTAACCCCTTAATCACCATAGCGGTTATTAACCGCTACAGTCATGAAGGGGTTAACCAACCCTCACCCACCACTCAGGATGCCTACATACCCTCCCACACTAACCCCCCCCCCGTGAGGCCTAACCACCCAGTCAGTACCCACAAGGGAGGCCTACCCACATACCGTTGGGGAAACACTCCACCCCCAGTACCCACAATTAAAACAGTACAATGACCCACAATAAACAGCATTATATTTATTAAATACATTACCCACCCCCTGTGCCCCCCCATAAATACAAGATTTATCCTTTTACATATAGGGTTCATAACGCAGCCCCACGCTAGTCCCCGGTGGGCTGGCAGGGCACCTGGACAGACCTACAGTTTACCAGCAGCCCTTTTTACACAGGTTCTGGAGGCCTGCTGGTGGATCCTGCCAGCACCATGGCACCCAGGTGGTCTCCTTGGGTCACCATGGGCCACAATTGGGTCTCCACGGTAGGCACAAGGATGTCTGCGAGCCCCGGGTCAAACCCACAGGTGTCTGCGGGGCCTCGGGTGGTTCCCTCGGGGGTCTGGGGAACTCATGGGTGCTCACTACGGGTCCGCGGTGCCCCGACAGAAGTGGGACCACACATCATCATCCCCGCACCTACGGGGCGGCGGTGCCCCCACAGAAGTGGGACCACACATCGTCATCCACGCAGACTACGGGTCCGCGGTGCCCCCACAGAAGTGGGACCACACATCATCATCCCCGCATGTGTCACCCGTGGAACCACCAGCCTGATACCCTTGGTATACCCGAGGATACCCACAGGTGGTCTCCAGAGGCCCCACGAAAAACCACGGAATCAAACCCTGAATGTAAAAAAAATAAACCTGGCCTATACATTCAATACATACACCCTCCCCCCCAACACCTACAGTACAATAATGTGCAAAATAACTATTATCCAGATATGGATAATAGATTAATTGCCCATTATTAAAAACATTAACTAGCATATACAAATAAAGAAAGTACTACTGACCTCATCAATACGAAGTGTCCGTTGCCAGAAAAATCCTTGTCTTGTCCACAACATACATAGCAAATACAAAGCCAATACATTGCAATTACATTCAGATATCAATTAACCCCTTAAACACCTTTTCAGATAATAACCGCAAAGGTGATTAAGGGGTTAAGCCACACAGGCCCGATACCCACCCTCACCCATGAATTTGTACTGTGGCTTCATCATGCAACTATATATATATACTGTATATATATACAGAGAGACAGAGAGAAAGAGAGAGAGAGATATATATATATATACAGTATATATATATATATATATATATATATATATATATATATACACACGTTATATACACACCCATGATAAACCAATATACAGTACAAATAAATGTAGAAGGGTTATCAAAAGCACTGTCCTACAACCAAACACTTCTCCATACATACACACTAAATTAAAATCAATTTCCTTTAATATTCTTAACTGATCTCTCAATCTAAATCATCACTAAACCTCTGAAAAGCCATTTAAACAACTTACATTCCAATATAAATGATGCCTAAATATCTATGCACCATATACATTCTGCAAGTAAACAAAACTCAATTAGCAATCATTATTTACATCCCTAAACAATTCACACTAGATCCCGAACAATAAAACCATTAACAAATTCACGCCTAGAGCAGAACAATTAAGCCTTTGAAAAAATATAAGTACCGACAAAAATACAACCTTTACAAACCAAGCCTATCCCTGACCTTCCTCAAACACACAATACAATACCAAGGAATACATCTATCTAATTTTAAAATACTTTAAACTCACAATAAAGCATACTGTAGCAGCATACACAAAATAATTTAAAACACATCTAATCCAGCTTTTAACACAACATCATTTCTTACCCTGTACTGTACTGTATGTATATATCTCTCTAGACATATATACATACATACAGTGGCAAGAAATGATATACCACAAAAAAAATACACATGTTAAAAAATCTTTTGAAAAAATTAACAAGTTAAATAAAATACATTTCTTTACTGTAGTTCACTTACCATTACTTGCCCCCACCGACTCCCGTTGCGCAGCTTACTCACGAACCAATCCACAATCAGGAACCCATAAAATAATAAACCAGAAAATAATAAACATTAAACTAAAAATCCAAATCAATCCACGGGTCTTCTATCTGTATTCCATCTTCATCTGTGTTCTTCTTTCTTCTATCTCCTTCCAGCGGGGCGGGGCGGGGTCTTCTCCCCGTCTGCGGCCACGCCCTGGTCTTCTTTCTTTCCCGGAGGTCCTTCCTCCGCGGCGTCTGGCTTCAAAATGAGACGACATAGGCTTTTAAAGGCCTATGACGTTACATTTTGCGTCATGGTTCCCACGGTCCTGATTGGACCGTGAAAACCATGTGTTTTGGCCGACAAAAAAAAAATGATGACGTCACTTAAAGGGAATGAAAGCACAGCCAATCAGAATGGCTTTGCTTCAATTGCCTTTAAGATGACGTCATGAAAAGGCACATGGCCGCCCTCACATGGTATGGTAGCCAATCAGAGTAGGGATGGAGTTCCCACGCTCTGATTGGCTACCATACCATGTGATCATTTGATGTCATCATTTTTTTTTTGTCGGCCAAAACACATGGTTTTCACGGTCCAATACAGTTATGCACGTATATAACGATTGCTGTACAGTACATGCATCGGTAAGTGGAAAAAGGTAGTGCTTCACTTTAAGTACATTTTCGCTTTACATACATGCTCCGGTCCCATTGCGTACGTTAATGCGGGGTATGCCTGTATTGGTTTATCATGGGTGTGTATATAACGTATATATATATATATATATATATATATATATATACTGTATATATATATCTCTCTCTCTCTTTCTCTCTGTCTCTTGTATGTCAAAGGATAAATCTTGTATTTATGGGGGGGCACAGGGGGTGGGTAATGTATTTAATAAATATAATGCTGTTTATTGTGGGTCATTGTACTGTTTTTATTGTGGGTACTGGGTGTTTCCCCAACGGTATGTGGGTAGGCCTCCCTTGTGGGTACTGACTGGGTGGTTAGGCCTCAGGGGTGGGTTAGTGTGGGAGGGTATGTAGGCATCCCGAGTGGTGGGTGAGGGTGGGTTAACCCCTTCATGACTGTAGCGGTTAATAACCGCTATGGTGATTAAGGGGTTAGGGGACATTACTTTGAATGTTCTAATTTTTGTGTCTGTTTTGCAGAAGTGGAGGGGCCATGGCCAGGATGGGGTTGGGGTAACGGTATGTGGGTAGGGGGTGAGGGTGTTTAGACCTCACAGTATGCACATTGGGTCCCCCCCCCCTCCCCACATTTACATACACTGCACTGACAGCAGGGAGGGAGATTTACTGGTAACAGAAACATCTCTCTGCCTTCAGTGTATTCTGTTTAAAGCCCCCTACCCCCTAATGTGTGTTTCTGTAAAATCTCTCTCCCTTCAGTGTAATCTGTTTAACAGAAACATTAGGGAGGAGGGGGCTTTAGGCCTTTACATCTCTCTCCCTTCAGTGTAATCTGTTTAACAGAAACATTAGGGGGGAGGGGGCTTTAGGCCTTTACATCTCTCTGCCTTCAGTGTAATCTGTTTAACAGAAACATTAGGGGGGAGGGGGCTTTAAACATATTACACTGAAGGCAGGGAGATACAGGAAATGTACTGTATTGTTCATCATGTACATTGCAATGCTGTGTATAATGTATAAGGTTTTTTACAATTAGATAGATGTAATCCTTGGTATTGTAATGGTTAGCTTTGGTTTTAAATTGTGTTTTCTGGTTGGTACTTACAGTATATATTGATTTTTGTTTACTTGATTGGTTAAAATAGTTGACTTGTTTGGAAGTGTTTGTATTTACTGGTAG
Organism: Ascaphus truei; assembly: GCF_040206685.1. Lineage (NCBI taxonomy): Eukaryota > Metazoa > Chordata > Amphibia > Anura > Ascaphidae > Ascaphus > Ascaphus truei. The sequence goes on along the minus strand of NC_134485.1, from coordinate 96,604,666 downwards.
AGTAGCTTGCAATTATATTGTTAACATTCATTTGCAGAATGTATATGGTGCATAGATTTTATGCATCATTTATACAATGTAAATGCAATGTACTGTGTGGATTGGAATGTTATGTTTTATATTGTAAAATCATTTAGGATTATTAAATGGATTATTATTATTGTCTGTATAGAGAAGCGTTATCTGTAGGACAGTATGATTTTGATAACCATTCTACATGTATTTGTATATTGGTTCATCATGTGTGTATATATACTGTATACGGGGGGTAGCGGGAGGGCTTAACCCCTTCATGACCGTAGCGGTATTAACTGCTACGGTCGTGAAGGGGTTAAGTGCACCCGCAACCCCCCGCAAGTCCTAAACTCACACCAAGGGCCAAATACCCCCCTCACCCATCCCCACTACACACAATAAAGCGGGCACGTTGGGTTAACCCCTTCATTTTTAATAATATTGAGCAGGAGCAGTGGGGGTCCCTGAGCATTAATTTCGGCTCAGGGAACCCCCTGCTCACTGTACAATATTATTAAAATACTGAAATGCTGCTTCTTTACCATAGCGCATAGCCGCTAAGGTAAAGAACGAGTGTTTATTTATACTGTATACTGTATGTGTTTTATTGATACTGTACATGTGCAGAGGGTCTCCAGAGCAGAACCGCACTGGTTTCAGGTCTGGGGACCCCCTGCTCCCCGAGATACAGGCCCCTTTAGGGGGTGCCGGTATCCCTCTGCTCTGCTTGGTTTACAGGCCGCGATCACGTGGTCGGGCCCTTTAAACCAAGCAGAGGGATACCGGCACCCCCTAAAGGGGGCTGTATCTCGGGGAGCAGGGGGTCCCCAGACCTGAAACCAGTGCGGTTCTGCTCTGGAGACCCTCTGCACATGTTCAGTATCAATAAAACACATACAGTATACAGTATAAATAAACACTCGTTCTTTACCTTAGCGGCTATGCGCTATGGTAAAGAAGCAGCACATCTACACTATCAATAAAAATGTATTTCAAATGATTTTTAATGTGCGGATGTTTGCGCAGAGAGAGAGCAGCGGATCTCTCTCTGCTGCAAACACATCTCGCCCCCGCCGCCCATACAGTAGTATCATTTATGTATGTGCATATACAGTACTGTATGTGTACAGTACTGTATGTTAGGGCTTATAGGGGTTGTTGTTATACAGTATATATATATGTACAGTATATATACTGCATTACAATTCATTATAGGGGACGGCTTCAAAGAGAACAGCTCGCAAGTGCCCCCATGTGTATTTACACGGCATTGCACTATTGCAACCAGCCGGAATAAAATGCTTAAATCCCTGCTTGGAAAATAACGGAATACACTCCGACAGAAAACGATCAGAAACCTGAATACACCCGGGTATACCCGAATTCGCGGGACTAGCCGAGCGAGAATAAAGTGTGTCGGTACTGTACACGCATGCACCTAAATGTGATGACGCTCATTCTGTATACGTTTCAACAAGGTTCCAATGAGATATACACGCATGTGTCTAAATGTGATGACACATATGCGTTTCATCAAGGTTCCAATTAGACATACACGCATGCGCATAAATGTGATGACACCCATATGCGTTTCAACAAGGTTCCAATTAGACATACACGCATGCTCATAAAATAAATTCAGTATGAAAAGAAGAGCAAGCCTAGCAAAAGTTGAAAGTATTGAATAATAAATAATAAATATAGAATAAAAGATATACATTTTTATTTTGGGGGTTTCTTAGCAGAGTTAATAGCACATGCAAGTACACTGTATACTGTAATTATACTACAAAATGCAAACAAATGCAACACCAATAAAAAAATATTGAATAATAATCAATAAAATTCACAATGCGCAAGCAACGTTTTAAAAAAGCGATATTAGAGGTCCATCGAAATTCCTCCTTTTGCCTTTTGCTGCTTGATGTCAAAGATTGTTTTCTGGGGAAAAAATTAAAGATGCTATAATTTTCAGTATTGTGCATGCGTCAAGTCATGTCATTTGGAATTAAAGCAGCAGTTCAAGCAATATCCTACATGTGTGTCTGTACGATGAGAACAAACTTCTGATAGGCTCTGGCTCTTGAGCCCCGCCATCTCCCTTGCTGTCCACCAATTGTACTGTATCTACTTTAGTACTGTAACTGCTCAATCAATCATATTGCAGGACTAAATTTTCAGTAATTGTGCAAGAATTTAATTAAATTAAATAACCCTGAGCAAAGCGATTGATTACAGGAGAATGGACCAATCTGCAGCTTACTGTAGCTAATCACTTGTCTGTGTACATATTGTATTGATGCACATATTGTTTTTTAATACTTTTTTTTAAACACGGCAGCTTGAACTGCAGATTTAAATTTAATACTATACTGTACTGTATAGTGTATAGTATACTGTAGTACAATGTATTTACCTTCATTATAAACTTTGCCAAATGGGTGGAGATGAGCCACTGTCTATCCCGTAGTCTACATTATAGTTGACAGGTGGCAGCTGGCCTGCTACACATGTAGTTGACAGTTGATGAAGCTGGAAATCTTTTTGTACATGCAAGCTTGCTGGTACCTGTATGTGAAATCAGACTCAGGCTGGAAATTTTGCAGGTATTCCGGCGTGGGCAGGTAGCAAGGATTGCCGCTCACTAGGTTTTCACTGACGGTCGGACCGTTATTGTAAGCCGGTGCTGGTGCCGGTGCTGGCACTGTTGCCAGCACATTGCTGGATTGGGATTGACGAATTTTATATGGATTAAACCCGACAATTCTCCTTTTGAAGTTGCCATGATCAAACATACTGTAAAAATCTGGGACCACACCTTAATTCCCTCTTTTATCTCTGGGTGAAGGGTCGATGCGAAAAAAACACTGATCATTACTGAAGGTTTGTCTGATCGAACGCTTCCACCCACGAACGTCAGGTGAAAATTTGTAAAAATCATAGTTCAAAATGAAATATTCATATATTTCTGCTACAGTCACCATGTTATCCACTGCAGCATTAATTGAAGAACATATTAAAAATGCATAACTACAGTCAGGTTTTTAATACGTGTACGGTGTACACATGGTGTCCACTCCAGTCAGCAATTGTGCAAGGATACTGTAGGAATGTAGTAAAAAGCACAGAGCATTGAGTTTTATAAGTTTTATTATGAAACGCATATATTTGATAGCATTTTCAAGGAGCATGGTCGATTCACAATGGACCACTGTGGTAGATTTGGTTTTTATCTAGTTTTTAAACACCTGCAAATTGACACAGTAGCACAGTACTGTACACATTACAATTCATTAATTTCTACCACTTGGCAGATATGCAAAGAATTGCACCCAAAGAAGTCTGAAACCATTAAATTAAACAGATCCACCGTGGTAAACACAGGGTGCCTGGCGGCCTGAATGCAGTGTGAATGCGGCGTGACTGTGGCGTGAATACCGCATGGAGTACAGCAGCCCACATGAACACGGCTTCGTGAGTTGTTCGTATAACGGCCGCTGCATATGTATGTCTCTCTCTCCTTCTCTCATGTCTCTCCCATATATATCAGACACACAAGTTCACATTTTCATAACAATATGTATTTTTCATAATAAAACACAAACATTGTTAGACCCAAAAGCAGTAAATATGCACACTGTTGGAAAATAATAATATTAATAATGATAAAAACTATAGCAAAAGATTTAGTAATTACATTTCTCCATGATTTTATGAAAATATTTAATTGTGAGATCTTTAATACTATACAATTGGAAATACTGTATAAAATGATAACAAACTGTTACAGCATGTCCCTGTTTGACATTCACACATCAATGCCTTACCTCTGATTCAAAGGAAGAAGTTCATATGTTATGTAGAATTACAATGACCATGGTATCTAGGACTCAGAATTAATGAGTTTTACAATACATTCTGATTTAAATCCCATATCTATCCTCCACATAACCTTGTCATGTAAGAGTCCTTATCCTTCACAGAAACATATCAGAATGTATAATTTATTTTGCCAGCATAGGCATCCAATCAGCTACACTCACTCCACATAGAAACCTCAATCAAACAACACCGAGAGCCTAAACAGAAAAAAACATAATAATGGTCTAAAATTCTTGAATTGCTACACTAGCACTTTTTATATGTTATATCATATGGTATGCATAATTCTTGCTGATGTTTAGAGTGAGGAGAACAATCTGAATGTAAATTTGTGTGCCAAGAAAGATACTTCACCACAGCATTATACAGCCTCAAAAAATGATGTTGGACTAAATTTAAATATGATTGCTTTTCATGAGTTCAACAGTGTATCATCTAAAAAAATAACAGAACAACAATTAACAAACCTATTCTTCACCAGCATCCTGTTTCTCATAATACACATTTTGTTAAACAAAACGTAATTGTATAAATCAGTGTCATATTATGATGAATTGTGGCTTAGACTACCTTACAGGGGACTAATATTTACTGTGTTATGTTTGGCAGTATTTCTGATATGTTACTTATTCAAATTAGTGCAATCTTTTGTAATTAAGTATTGCATGTAGTTCTTATAAATTGTCTATGAAGACATTAGTGCAATTTGGGACAATAAGGAGATATGTGCATTTGACATTTAATGATAAATAAAATTAGCCCGATTTTGTCCAGGGAAGAGATATAGTTTATGAATTTTATATGAACTACCTATGTGTTTATTATACAGAATATGTGTAAAATACAAACTATGACTAGAGGCATTTAGATTTTGCAAAAACAAAAAGAAGAAGATGCTATCCATAATTCTCTTGAGCAAAAGTGAATACTGTATATGTAAACCATTGTATCTCTGTTTATGGGAGACAAGTCGTTGAGTATTGATATACCTTAATACGATTATATATTTCTTACGGCTCCAATTTTTTTTTGAATGTTACTATTATACATGATTCATTCAAGCAGACTATAAATAAATGATACAGATGTTACAATATTTTATTTTTAGGAATTACAAGTGCTTGACTTAAAGAGTAAATGCTGTTATTAATCATCCAATTAGGAGAGAGAGGTGACTACAGATGCAGCGGACCTTATCCGAACATTTATCTGGGTACATTTTGAGTAGTGCCGCGTGTAGGTTGCGATATATTCAAGAGTTTTGCCGCTGCAGACATAATGGCCTATCGGATTAACATAGCAGGGGTACCTGCTGTGTGAGTCGTACCGGGGTCTGCCTTTCTGTAATAGACACACAGTAAGAGATAGATTAAATCAGTCACTCTACTGCGTGTCTCTCTCAGGCGATCGCAGGGTTTCTATTTAATTTTAAACATTACAGAATTGTAGCATGGGGTCTCCGAAGCTGAACCGCATTGATTTAAGGGAACACCCTATTTCCTGAGATACAGGCCCCGTTAAGGGGTGCCGGTATCTCCTATGCATGGAAATGTCCCGATCACGTGACGTGAGACATTAAAATGCATACGAGATACTGGCACCCCATAACGGGGTCTGTATCTCTGGAAGTAGCGGTTCATGGACCTGAAACTAATGCGTTCAGCTCCGGAGACCCCTGCTACATTACTGTAATGTTTAAAATTAAATATCTAGTAACCACCAATACACAACCCACCTCGTGCCCTCACATACTGTAAAACTAATATTTATTAATTTTACACACAGGATTAATACCCCAGGCCGGCGGGGGTTCCTGGGTGGTCCTCACGGGTCTCTGCAGGCCACACAGTACACCCCGGGGGTACCCACTGGTGTCTAGGGCCTCCGGGTGGTCCCCGATAGGCTCCATGGCCTCCAGGTGGTCCCAGTGGGTCCCCAAGGGCCCCAATGGGATCCACGGGTGGTCCCTATTGGTGACTGGGAGTCCCAGAATTGTCCCCCTGGGTGTCTGGATAACCCTCAGGGGGTTCCCACAGGGGTCCGGGGGCCCTCAGATGGTTCCCATGATTGTTTGGGGGGCTCTAGGGTGGTCCCGTGGGTCCCCGCTGGGCTGTGGTACCAATCCTGTATTTAAAAAATATAAACATGGCCTACATTTCAATAAATACAGCTCCCCCCCCCCCCAAAAAAAACATACTGTACAGTAGTGGGCAAAATAATTTTTATCCAGATATGTATAATAGATTATTTGTCCATTATTAACAACATTAACCAGTCAGCATTAAAAAGTAAATAAAAAACGTTCTACTTACCCCTGCCAATATGAAGGGCGTCCTCGTCAGCTTACTGCATGTCCATGTCCTCCGTTTCCAGAAAGCATGCATAGCAGAATACATTCTAATGGCCCCTAGCCCCTTAATCACCTTAGCAGTTAATAACCGCTATGGTAATTAAGGAGTTAAGCCGCCCTGCCCAGCTTCCCACCTGGGAGTCCTAACCACCCACTCCGGACCCACTATACCCACCCTGTACCCATTGATTTTTATAGTAGTACATGATACCCATATAAAATGTGCATGATAAGCTACTATTGCAGTAAATGGTCACTTTAATACAAAAGCCTGACTATCCAATATATACAATAATAAAACCTACAGTATACAATAATCACCTAAACCCCCAAACGGTAAAATTAAAAGCAATAGGCAATCAATCAATTACCTAAACAAAACCACTAGCCAACCAATCAATTAAAGAAATAAAACACTGGCCAATCAATTAAAGAATTCTCACTACTAACCAAATAATACATTCCATTTATAAAAGCAGTAGCCAACACATCAATTAATTAATACATTCACTAGGCAACACATAAATTCAACCATACAGTGATTTTGGGGATAGGGGCCATTAGAATGTATTTTGCTATGTATGCTTTCTGGCAATGGAGGACAGGGACCTGCAGTAATCTGACGATGTCTCCCTTCATATTGCCAGGGGTAAGTAGAATGGTGTTTACAGTATTAACTTTATTTATTTATGCTGGCTGGCTAATGTTGTGTTTATTAATGGCAAAAAATCTATTATCCATATCTGGATAATAGTTAATTTGCCCATTACTGTACTGTATGTGTTTGTGGGGGGGAGCTATATTGATGTAAATGTAGGCCATGTTTATTTTTTTTTAAATACAGGATTGGTACCACAGATCAGCGGGGACCCACGGGGACCCATGGGGACCACCTGAGGACTCCTGGACACCCACAGGCACAACCTGAGGACCCACGCGGGACACCTGCGGGGAAGAACCGGGGGCCCACAGGGACCACCCGAGGGCCCCCATATATCTATGGGAACCACCCAAGGGCCCCCAGACTAGTGTGGGAACCACCTGAGGGCCTCCAGACACCCATGTGGACAACCCGGGGTCCCCCAGAAACCTGCGGGGACCACCCGTGGACCCCATTGTGGCCCGCAAGGAACCGTGGGGACCACCTAGAGGTCCCCAGGCACCCATGGGTACCCCCCGGGGTGCCGTGTGAGGCCTGCGGACAACTGTGGGGACAACCCGGGGAACCTCGCTGGCCTGGGGTATTAATCCTGTGTGTAAAATTAATAAATATTAGTTTTACAGTATGTGGGGGCACGGAGGGGTTGTATTGGTGCTCACTAGATTACTAATTTTAAAAGTTACAGCAATGTAGCAGGGTGTCTCCCTAGCTGAACCACATTGGTTTCAGATCCGGTTAACCCCTGCTTCCCGAGATACAGGCCCCGTTATGGGGTGCTGGTAACTCCTATGCATGTAAATGTCTTGCGTCACGTGATCGGCACATTTCCATGCATAAGAGATACCGGCAAACCATAATGGGCCTGTATCTTGTGAGGGGGTCCTGGGCCTGAAATCAATGCTGTTCAACTCCGGGGACCCACTGCTACATTACTGTAATGTTTATAATTAAATAAAAAACCCACGATCGCCTGTGAGAGGCGCGCAGTTAGAGTGATTGATTCAGCCTATCTCTTACTGCGTGTCTATTACAGAAAGGCAGACCTAGATAGGACTCACACAGCAGGGACACCTGCTGTGTTAATCTGATGGGCCATTATATTCTGCCCCAGCAAAAACATTTTTTTACGGGACTGTTTGTATGCTTAATACTGTCTAACTCCGATGTAAGATGGTAAATGGTGTGAGAGGGGAATCCTCTTGAATACATTCGGAACACCATTACAACTAAGGATACAGTTACGGTACAGTAAGTGTGTACCTCGTCAGGGTTGCCTCTAGGTGTGAAGAAAAAATAACTGTAAAGGAATACAACTAATATAGGATATTAATGGTTATTCCTAGATTGGCATCTCAAGGGAGTCAATTACAATATCAGACTCATATATCTGTGTCCCTTCCTCACTGCCTTTTATCGCATATGTGTGAGTTTTTTATATGTATATGATTAGGTGATTTTTAAATAAATTAACTCTACAGTTTAAATGTCTAATTCTTTATCCATTGGATACTATACTGGCACAAATACATCCACAGTGCAAGCAGCTTAAAGATCCAAAGGCAATCTAATTGGTTCCAAACAAGACGACAGCCTGTCAGAACCAAGTCAAGTCCATACAGTGATTGGATACAAGTTCTAATATCCTAAACTTATTGTAAGTGCTTAATTGAGCACTCACTAGTATTATATTACATTAGTGAGTGTTCAATTATGCACTTGCAATAAGATATATATATCACCCTATTTTCAATGTTGCACTGTTTCCCAATTTAATTGTATTCAACTTCCAACTGTTGACATTAATTATAGTCACACTAGTACCCGAATTTGTTTTTATTGCAGATATGCATTATGCCTTTATGTTCCACTGGAGGCAAAATGAGACTGAATGCTCATTTGTATTATGGGCACATATAAACAATCTGTGTAGATTACGTTTCTGCATGACTAAACACAGTCATTTGAATTCTGGTTTTTTTCTTCCATAAATGTTAGGACTTTTCCTAAGAATTTTGCATCTGTCTTTATACCACAGCTGTGATTCACCTGTTCATCTAGAAAGAATAATTCAGCCATAAGAAAGCTTAAAGCTGAATTTACACTTCAGTAACTGTTCCAGTTCCATTCTCCTGCCTCAGTGACTACAGCAGTAAGAAGGCAATACATGTGTCTGAGAAAAAAAAAGACTATTGGCTGCTCTATAAACAAGGAACATTGGAAACATTTGCAAAATTGCAACATGTACTATATATACATGTTTAATCTTCAATCTTATTCTAAATAAAGGATAATTCCTCACAACCGTACTAAGTAGAACAAAGATACGTGTATTAGTTTCATGGTCACCACAGGTTTGCAAACATGTCTCATACTGTACTAAGGGTATGCCAGTCACATGAAAAAGGCCATTCTGATGGTCAAAACGTTGTGTTACAAATAAATCTAAACTTTTGATTATAAATCCGTAGTGACCTGAATCATCTTTCTATTTACTGATCCTGGATACCTTTGACAGGTATTCCCTGAGCTGGGAGCACCAGTAACCGTATGTAAGTCTACATATAACTTCTGATCTATCATTAGATCTTCCCCTATTCACACATGTATGTACATCTGCATGTATTATCACACTTGCACTCTGTGATTGTTACGATTTTACTGTACTGAGTCTAATAATTATTTGTGCATTCTCGTCCATTTTATGTATTTCGCTCCTCAAATCTGTTACAACAAATACCTATGGATCCTGGGAGATTCTCTACCGGGTTGAGCTGCTACAGAATACTGTACTTCTGGCCAGTATTTTATCTATTGTTTTTTCAGCATTCTTGCATTTTAATCAAAAGGTGTATAGAAGTCAGGGAGCGCAGTTCACCGATGAAGAGATATGTAAAACAGAACACAGTAATAGTGCAAGTCTGTCTGAAAGGGTTAACCCTAAACAGCTTCACAGCAGAGATATATAGATAAGCAAATTCCCAACTGCAGATATAGCAGATAAAGTGGGTGGGTTCCATACTGCAGATGGAACCAATGGATGAATCAGCAATGAAATCAATGCTAAACAGCACACAGAAGGCAGGGCAAGGAATCACTATACTGGTGTAGCAGTGATAATAATAGAAACCACTGAAATGAGGTAATGTACATCAAAAACAGTATATTGTTGTGCAACAAACCGCAGCAGCGGTAGGCAATACACACTTACAGGAAAAACCCTCAAATAGAAACCACATATATGTAATTTACCTACTCAAATGTGGTTGCGGCAAACAATATATAGGTCGAACAATAAGAGCCCTGAAAGTTCGTATACTCGAACATTTATGTCTAATTATAAAAAAAGATGTCAACCAACCTGTCTCATTTCATTTTACCAACTGCAGTATGGGTAATGTGAATAAAGACATACAATACAATACAACTTTTCATACATAGGTATAGAGTACATACCATGTCCCATTAGAGGTGGGGATAGAAATGGCATTCTGGACAGGAGAGAATTATTTTGGATCTTTACTTTAAACACACGTATTCCAAATGGTCTCAACTCCGATTGGGATCTGGGACCACTCCTGCTCTAGATAGGGTCAATTAATAAGAACTTTATATTCAAAATTGATCATATTCATCTATGCCTATTTTTCTATCTCCTATCTCATGGGAGCGATATCTGCCATCTTCAATACATATATTTCCTTACCTGAGCTCATGAATATGTTTAGCTAAACATTTGCTATATATATATATACATACAGTTATCATCAAACAGCAAAATATATATATTTAATAGATCTGTAATTGGTGTTTAAACCACAATATAGCATTGTATTCATGCCTAACTGAATTGTCTAGTGAATTCAATATGTAAATTGTTAATGAGTTTTTTAATCAATGAGTTTATATTCCAAGCCCAATATGGATTGTCCTATACCTTGCCAATATCCATTCAGTATTAAAATATAATACCCATTTATTATAATTAAGTAATTATTTGAATATACTGTATGGCGAATGATGGCAAAGTTATTTTCAACCTGGCAATCAAACACTGTTATACAAGGGGTACTTTTTTTGCATTTGATGCATAAAATGTACCATTACCCTATATTGTAGTTTGTATATATATATATATATACTGATTGTCCTAGGCTGACATATGTTTCACAGACTGAACTTTGAACTGTGGGTTTTTAACAGATATAGAATTTACGTAATCTATGAATGAAGCATCAGCACATCTCTGCTCATGAGTTTACTACATTCTATTTGTGTACATTTGTTTTTAATATAGTTTTTATGTCTAGATCGTGTTCGTTCGTTCATATTCAAGATTGTTCATTTTTTTATATTTTTTGTTTAAATAAAGTTTATTTTATTGTTATGGCTTGAGCGCGCTGACGTCACACGTCCCGCGTCGCGTCCTGCGTCATCCTCCCCTTTGAACCAGGAAGTGGCGCCGGATTGGTCACGCCAGCGCCGAATTAAGGTATTTAAATGCTCCGGTTTATGTATTTCTATTCACCTTGATAAAGGGCCATAAGCCCGAAACACGTAGGTGTTCTGTTTTTGTACTTTTGATCAATTAAACTTTTATTGTGGGAACGCACCTCTGTGTTAACTTTTACTATAGTGGAACCAGTGCTTTGTTTTTTTCTCTCTCTGCTCCTAATTTTCAGGTGGGCTGGGTCTTTGCTCGCCTAGAGGTTGGAGTTTTCACCCATACCTGGCATTGTGACTTAGGTGAGAGATGAGGCCTTTGAGAGGCCTCCTGATCCTCTGGTTCAAGTAGTCCTAATGATCGCAGTTTCTCCTGACCCTCTTCTGGTGAAAGTAAAATATACATTGTTTCTTGATGGATGAACAGTAGTTTGCAAGGGAAACCACAGCGATAGCGGATTTTATTGTTCTGCAGTCAGTTGCGTGTACAGTCTTTGCTTATTCAGCATGATTTGGGCCAAGTCCGGAAAGATAAGGAGTTGAACATTATCCTGGACTATCTTTGGAGTGGCTCTAGCGGCTCTCAATATCTCCTCTTTAATACAGAAATAGTGTAGGCGTGTGATCACATCTCGTGGCTTTGCTGGGTCAAGGCCTTTCGGTCTCGGAAGCCTATGTGCTCTGTCCATCTGAAATTTCTCATCCGCTTTTTTGGTAGCAGGGACATTAAAAGCCGATTGAGATATGCATCCAGTTGAGCGTTATATACTTCCTCCGGGGCGCACCTGATCCGCAGGTTATTGCGTCTTGACCGGTTCTCTGTGTCTTCCAATTTTACAAAAATTGTTTTGACTTGAGTTTTTAACTTGTGGATTTCTTGCTCTTGGGTTTCTTGGGGAAGGGCGGTGTTATCCACCTTCTCCTCCAAGCCCACAATGTGGTCTCCTATACTGTAGATGCAATCTCCACTCTGATACTATGACAGATACTCTGTATCTCGGAGTGGAAGGAGCTTTTTATTTCCTGAACAAACACCAGCATTTTCTTTGCGGGTGAGTGGGGCATCTGTCTCTTCTTCAGAGTCTGGTTCTGGTTCTGCGTCTTCGCCTGCGATAGACGCTTCTTGATCTTTGGTATTTTGTCTTTTAAAGAAGAGTGATGCCTCGCGCTGGACTGCTATTTTTTTTGTTGTTTAGTGGGTGGCATGTTTGTTATTATTATTTAGCAAGTTTTTGACTTTGATTAGAGCTGATTTTGTTTAGGTGATGTAAAAAAAAAAAAAGAGAATGTTTATGTTGAAATAGGCCCCCTCATTCCTATGGAGACCTGATCACACACATTGTTAGCAGGTCTTTTCTTGCTTTTAATTGAGCTTTTGTTCCTTGATACTTTGATCTTCCCTCTCTCATCTGGGCAGATTTTAGAGATTGCACTGGGCCCAGTGGGAAGTATATAGAAGATGTTGGGGCTCACAATAAGGATAAAATGTAGGGGATGGTTAGTGAGTGATTTTTATTAACACTTTCTTCCAGCTCTTTGCTTTCAGTATGACTCTGTCTTTTATTTATTCAGATGCAGTGTGTTTGTGCTGACTGGGAGGACCAAGATGGCCACCGGCCACCCCTCAGCACAGTGTTTTTGTGCTGGCTGGGTGGACCAAGATGGCCACCGGCCACCCCTCAGCAGGGCCGCCCCTGGGGTGAATCTCCTCCCCCTCCCATGAAGCTCACAGGGCCCCTGAGCCACAAGGGGAAGCACCCGCTCCTCTGATCAATGTATCACGCTCTGGCTGGCGCCATCTTGCCGCTCCGGTAGAGCACGGGCACGCAGGGATGATTATTTTAGAGGGGTGGGTGGCAACACCCCTGTCCACTGCAGCGCACCTCCACCTGACACGGTACAGCATGGGGTCCCCCTTACTTCCTTTCGTTTGGGAGTGTATACCGGCAAGTTCTAGTGTGGCATCCCGGACCCAGCAGTCATCTTAAATTTTCCTTGGAGGCAGAGGGGGGACCCGCAAACGATCCAGCAGTCACGGAGCCAGGCCCAGTTTCAGTCGGGGGAGCCCGAAGGTACTATTGCTTGTACCAGTCCTTGGGAAGTGTTTTGGAGTATTTTCCCCTGATCTTGAGGGTTTTTAAAGGCTTGGTTGGCAGTTTTCTGAGAAGCAGAGCAAACTGTGACTAGCACGCTAAGCCTCCTGGCCACACCCCCCGGCATTAAATCTTTTTTAATCAGTTCATTATCTTGAGTACTGGAACCCCCCCATCCACATGTTACTTAGATATGAGGGTTTGAGGCCCTTCCAAGTTCCTTTGTACCCTTTTCTCTTTGACGATTCACCACATTTCAGTGGAGTGGTGCCTAACATCCATACCTTAGGAATATATTGTAAGGTCCTGGGAGTCACGCCGTCCTCGGCGTGCTCCTCACTTACCCGTGGTGCCGCCGGATTCTCCCGCGTCTCATAGCGATCCTCCCTCCAGGAAGCCGATCGCCATATTGCCTAGGCACGCGTGCGCACGTCAGCGCTCATCTTCTAGTGTCAGGCCTGGGAGTGTACTCGGTCACGCGCCCGCAAGTACGGCCACACGGGGCCGCGTCCACATGGAGGAGCACCAGACTATTAAAGGCATATCTCCTCTTTACAATACCTCAATCAAATGTGCTCGTTCGTCTAGTCCCTCCTCCAGGGGTTTCTCTGGACCTATCCCTGCCTCAGCCTGGCCCATTCACACACCCCCACCTTGCTACTCTGCCACTGGACCCTCGTGCCTATATATACCCTACAGCTTCATTAACTCATCGGCTGAGCATAGAACCAGTTGTTCTCATCACTCTCTGCCTCCCTAGTCCTGTCTTGTCCTGTCTTGTTTTGCAGTCTTCCTCGTGTACCGAACCGGCTTCCTCTACGACTACCCGCACCTCTGGCATCCCGAACTCGGCAAACGGCAACACGACTCTCCGCACCTCTGGTATCCAGAACCCGGCAAACGGTAAACGATTACGTCCTTCTCTCTAACCCTGGACTTGGCAAACAGCACCCTCTACCATCCGTACCTCTCCTGCCCCGAACCGGACTCCCAGACCACTCTAATCTCAAGATGTGCCCTCGTGGCTGTGGGTGGCGTTATATCCTATCCCACCTCAGCACCGCGGTCCCGTCTCGTTTGTGGTGAGCACGTCCTGACATTATGCTCAGCCCTACAAACATGGACCCCGCTGAGGTGGAGCGTACTTTAAATGCCCATACAAATCTATTCACCAGGCTAGAGACTTATCTGGAACAAGCGGATAGGCGAATGGATACGTTACAGCAAAGCCTTCATTCCATTACCGTTCAAGTCCAAGCTCTCAGTCGGGAACATTCACCCGTGGCTTCCACAGCCTCCGCAACCGCCTATCCAGCACCTCCGTTTGCTTTGGAACCTCGTATCCCTGCTCCCAAACACTATGCTGGGGATCCCCAAGGATGTAGGTGCTTCCTTAACCAATGCCTCATCCAATTTCGACTCTCGCCCTCTCGTTTTGTCTCTTCTGTCTCCAGGGTCGGCTATATCGTGGCTCTTCTCATCGACGAGGTGCTGGCATGGGCTTCTCCCATCTGGGAACAACAAGGTCCCCTCACACAGGACATCGATCTCTTCTTACAGGAGTTCCGAAGAGTCTTCGACACCCCTGCACGGCAATTAATGGCAGCATCTTCTCTTCATCACATAACCCAGGGAGATCGACCCATCGCCCGGTACGCTGTGGAGTTCCGCACACTTGCTGCTGAGACGGGATGGAATAATGAAGCACTATCTTCAGCGTTTGGCAAGGTCTGTCTGAATTCCTAAAGGATGAGCTCGCAGCGCGGGAACGTCCCACTGACCTAGAGGATTTGATCGGTCTGTGCGTTCGAGTGGACCAGCGTCTGCAGGAGCGGAGGACTGAACGTTCTCGTTACCGTCAACGGGTTTCAAGGCATCTTGCTCCATCGTTCGTGGCTCCTACACCCCCTTCCGGGGACCCCCCGGAACCAATGCAGTTGGGAGGTAACAAGCTGTCTGCTGCCGAGAAACAACGTCGGCACAATGCCGGTCTCTGCATGTACTGTGGCAATTCCGGTCACATAGTACCCCAGTGTCCCCACAAGCCGGGAAACGCCAACTCCCAATGAAATCCCGGAGAGTTTCGTTGGGAATACTGACACTTTCTCCCATCATCAAAGACGTCCTTCCCACCAGGATAATGTTGCCAGTAACACTGTCTGGAGAGGGGTTTCACACTCAAGCACGGGCGTTCATTGACTCCGGTTCCGCAGGCAATTTCATCGATGAGACTTTTGCTAGACGGAACAATATTCCATTTATCAGTAAGAAGACGCCAGTAGGTCTGGAGGCCATTGACGGTCGACCTCTACAGCCGGCATTCATCACGCTACAGAAGGTGCCTCTCCTACTGCAGTTCATCGACGTTCATACGGAGATCATTACCCTCGATGTTATCCACACTCCCTCTGTTGAGCTGATTTTGGGTCTTCCTTGGCTTCAACTCCATAATCCTTGCATCGACTGGACGGATCAGGAACCCATCCAGTGGAGTGCTCCTTGTGCCAAGACATGTACCAGGATTTTCCAGAAGATTGGTGGGTTGTCTTCCCTGCCAGAGAAGGTCGACTCCCTACCTTCTGTGTATTGGGAATTCCGTGATGTGTTCGACAAAGCACGTTCCGAGGTTCTACCTTCGCACCGTCCTTTCGACTGTCCTATTGACCTACTACCCGGGGCACCTTTTCCCAGAGGACGATCCTATCCTCTTTCTCTCCCAGAGACTAAAGCCATGAACACTTACATTGCAGAGAATTTAGAGAGGGGTTTCATCCGAAAGTCTTCCTCTCCAGTCGGAGCAGGCTTCTTGTTCGTCAAAAAGAAGGACGGTTCTCTTCGTCCATGCATAGACTACCAGGGTTTGAATAACATCACACGCAAGAACCGCTACCCACTGCCCTTGATACCAGAACTCTTCGACCGTCTTCAGGGAGCAACTACACTGGCGACACACTTTATTTGAGCTCGGCTAGTCCTGCGAATTCGGGTATAATCGGGTGTATTGAGGTTTGTGACTGTTTTATGCCCGAGTGCATTGCGTTATTTTCCCGGCAGGGATTGAAGCATTTTATTCCGGCTAGCTACAATACTGCAATGCCGTGTAAAAACACATGAGGGCGCTTGCGAGCTGTTCTCTTGAAGCGGTCCCCTATAGTGAATTGTAATGCAGTATATATACTGTATATATATATATATACTGTATAACAACAGCCCCTATAACCCCTAACATACAGTACTGTACACATACAGTACTGTATATGCACATACTGGGGGCGAGATGTGTTTGCAGCAGTGAGAGGTCCGCTGCTCTCTCTGCGCAAACAGCGACACATTAAAAATTATTTTAAATACAATTTTATTTATAGTGTAGATGTGCAGGGGGTCTCAGGAGCTGAACCGCATTGGTTTCAGGTCGGGGGACCCCCTGCCCCCCGAGATACAGACCCCTATATGAGGTGCCGGTATCCCTCTGCGTTTCAAGGTCCCGATCACGTGATCGCGGCCTGTTAAAACAAGTTGAGGGATACCGGCACCCCCAAAAGGGGCCTGTATCTCGGGGGGCAGGGGGTCCCCCGACCTGAAACCAACGCGGTTCAGCTCTGGAGACCCTCTGCACATGTACAGTATAAATAAAACACATACAGTATATACAGTAAATAAACACTCGTTCTTTACCTTAGCGGCTATGTGCTATGGTAAAGAAGCAGCATTTCTGTATTTTTAATAATATTGTACAGTGAGCAGGGGGTTCCCTGAGCCAGAAATCTAAACTCAGGGGACCCCCTGCTCCTGCACAATATTATTAAAAGTACAGAAATGCTGCTTCATTGCCATAGCGTATAGCCGCTAAGGCAATGAAGGGGTTTACCCACCGTGCCCGCTTTATTATGGGTAGCGGGGGTGGGTGAAGGGGGTATTTGGCCCTTGGTGTGAGTTTAGGACTTGCGGGGGGGTTGCGGGTGCACTTAACCCCTTCACGACCGTAGCAGTTAATACCGCTACGGTCATGAAGGGGTTAACCACTCCCGCTACCCCCCGCAAGCCCAAAACAAGCACCGTTGGGGCTAATACCCCCTACACCACCCCCACTACCCACAATAAAAAATAATCACACAGCATCCCCGCAATACATAAATAAATAAATAAATAAATAAATAAATAAATAAAAACAAATAAATACATTTGAAATACATTTTTATGATAGTGTACATGTGCAGGGGGTCTCGGGAGCTGAACCACGTTGGTTTCAGGTCGGGGGACCCCGTGCCCCCCGAGATACAGACCACTTTATGAGGTGCCGGTATCCCTCTGCGTTTAAAGGTCCCAATCACGTGATCGCGGCCTGTTAACCAAGTAGAGGGATACCGGCACCCCCAAAAAGGGGCCTGTATCTCGGGGGGCAGGGGGTCCCCCGACCTGAAACCAACGCGGTTCTGCTCTGGAGACCCTCTGCACATGTACAGTATAAATAAAACACATACAGTATATAGAGTAAATAAACACTCGTACTTTACCTTAGCGGCTATGCGCTATGGTAAAGAAGCAGCATTTCTGTATTTTTAATAATATTGTACAGTGAGCAGGGGGTTCCCTGAGCCAGAAATCTAAACTCAGGGGACCCCCTGCTCCTGCACAATATTATTAAAAGTACAGAAATGCTGCTTCATTGCCATAGCGTATAGCCGCTAAGGCAATGAAGGGGTTTACCCACCGTGCCCGCTTTATTATGGGTAGCGGGGGTGGGTGAAGGGGGTATTTGGCCCTTGGTGTGAGTTTAGGACTTGCGGGGGGGTTGCGGGTGCACTTAACCCCTTCACGACCGTAGCAGTTAATACCGCTACGGTCATGAAGGGGTTAACCACTCCCGCTACCCCCCGCAAGCCCAAAACAAGCACCGTTGGGGCTAATACCCCCTACACCACCCCCACTACCCACAATAAAAAATAATCACACAGCATCCCCGCAATACATAAATAAATAAATAAATAAATAAATAAATAAATAAATAAAAACAAATAAATACATTTGAA
This sequence comes from Ascaphus truei, assembly GCF_040206685.1. NCBI lineage: Eukaryota > Metazoa > Chordata > Amphibia > Anura > Ascaphidae > Ascaphus > Ascaphus truei. Next base: position 96,586,195 of record NC_134485.1, on the reverse strand, counting down.
ATAAATTTTTATGATAGTGTACATGTGCAGGGGGTCTCGGGAGCTGAACCACGTTGGTTTCAGGTCGGGGGACCCCGTGCCCCCCGAGATACAGACCACTTTATGAGGTGCCGGTATCCCTCTGCGTTTAAAGGTCCCAATCACGTGATCGCGGCCTGTTAACCAAGTAGAGGGATACCGGCACCCCCAAAAAGGGGCCTGTATCTCGGGGGGCAGGGGGTCCCCCGACCTGAAACCAACGCGGTTCTGCTCTGGAGACCCTCTGCACATGTACAGTATAAATAAAACACATACAGTATATAGAGTAAATAAACACTCGTACTTTACCTTAGCGGCTATGCGCTATGGTAAAGAAGCAGCATTTCTGTATTTTTAATAATATTGTACAGTGAGCAGGGGGTTCCCTGAGCCAGAAATCTAAACTCAGGGGACCCCCTGCTCCTGCACAATATTATTAAAAGTACAGAAATGCTGCTTCATTGCCATAGCGTATAGCCGCTAAGGCAATGAAGGGGTTTACCCACCGTGCCGCTTTATTGTGGGTAGCGGGGGTGGGTGAAGGGGGTATTTGGCCCTTGGTGTGAGTTTAGGACTTGCGGGGGGGTTGCAGGTGCACTTAACCCCTTCACGACCGTAGCAGTTAATACCACTACGGTCATGAAGGGGTTACGCCCTCCCGCTACCCCCCCGCAAGCCCTAAACAAGCACCGTTGGGGCTAATAACCCATTCAACCACCCCCGCTACCCACAATAAAAAAAATACACACACAGCAGCCACCAAAAAATAAATAAATAAATCTAAATAAATAAATAAATGACAATAAATACATTTGAAATACATTTTTATTGATAGTGTAGATGTGCAGGGGGTCTCCGGAGCTGAACCGCGTTGGTTTCAGGTCTGGGAACCCCCTGCTCCCCGAGATACAGCCCCCTTTAGGGGGTGCCGGTATCCCTCTGCTTGGTTTAAAGGGCCCGACCACGTGATCGCGGCCTGTAAACCAAGCAGAGCAGAGGGATACCGGCACCCCCTAAAGGGGCCTGTATCTCGGGGAGCAGGGGGTCCCCAGACCTGAAACCAGTGCGGTTCTGCTCTGGAGACCCTCTGCACATGTACAGTATCAATAAAACACATACAGTATACAGTATAAATAAACACTCGTTCTTTACCTTAGTGGCTATGCGCTATGGTAAAGAAGCAGCATTTCTGTATTTTAATAATATTGTACAGTGAGCAGGGGGTTCCCTGAGCCAGAAATTAATGCTCAGGGACCCCCCCTGCTCCTGCTCAATATTATTAAAAATACAGAAATGCTGCTTCATTACCATAGCGGATAGCCGCTAAGGCAATGAAGGGGTTAACCCACCGTGCCCGCTTTATTGTGTGTAGTGGGGATGGGTGAGGGGGGTATTTGGCCCTTGGTGTGAGTTTAGGACTTGCGGGGGGGTTGCGGGTGCACTTAACCCCTACACGACCGTAGCAGTTAATACCGCTACGGTCATGAAGGGGTTAAGCCCTCCCGCTACCCCCCCACAAGCCCTAAACAAGCACCGTTGGGGCTAATACCCCATTCACCCACCCCCGCTGTATATTGGTTTATCATGGGTGTGTATATAACGTGTGTATATATATATATATATATATACTGTATATATCTCTCTCTCTGTCTCTCTGTATATATATACAGTATATATATATATAGTTGCATGATGAAGCCACAGTACAAATTCATGGGTGAAGGGTGGGTATCGGGCCTGTGTGGCTTAACCCCTTAATCACCTTTGTGGTTATTATCTGATAAGATGTTTAAGGGGTTAATTGATATCTGAATGTAATTGCAATGTATTGGCTTTGTATTTGCTATGTATGTTGTGGACAAGACAAGGATTTTGCTGGCAACGGACACTTCGTATTGATGAGGTCAGTAGTACTTTATTTATTTGTATATGCTAGTTAATGTTTTTAATAATGGGCAATTAATCTATTATCCATATCTGGATAATAGTTATTTTGCACATTATTGTACTGTAGGTGTTGGGGGGGAGGGTGTATGTATTGAATGTATAGGCCAGGTTTATTTTTTTTACATTCAGGGTTCGATTCCGTGGTTTTGCGTGGGGCCTATGGAGACCACCTGTGGGTATCCTCGGGTATCCTAAAGGGTAGCAGGCTGGTGGTTCCACGGGTGACACATGCGGGGATGACGATGTGTGGTCCCACTTCTGTGGGGGCACCTCCGACCCGTAGGTGCGGGGATGATGATGTGTGGTTCCACTTCTGTGGGGGCACCGCGGACCCGTAGTGAGCACCCATGAGTTCCCCAGACCCCCATGGGAACCACCCGAGGCCCCGCAGACACCTGTGGGTTTGACCCGGGGCTCCCAGACATCCTTTGGCCTACCATGGGGAGACAATTGTGGCCCACGGTGACCCAAGGAGACCACCTGAGGGCCATGGTGCTGGCAGGATCCACCAGCAGGACTCCAGAACCTGTGGAATGCTGCTGGTAAACTGTAGGTCTGTCCAGGTGCCCTGCCAGCCCACCAGGGACTAGCGTGGGGCTGCGTTATGAATCCTGTATGTAAAAGGATAAATCTTGTATTTATGGGGGGGGGGCACAGGGGGTGGGTAATGTATTTAATAAATATAATGCTGTTTATTTTGGGTCATTGTACTGTTTTTAGTGTGGGTCCTGGGGGTGGGGTGTTTCCCCAACGGTATGTGGGTAGGCCTCCCTTGTGGGTACTGACTGGGTGGTTAGGCCTCACGGGGGGGGTTAGTGTGGGAGGGTATGTAGGCATCCCGAGTGGTGGGTGAGGGTTGGTTAACCCCTTCATGACTGTAGCGGTTAATAACCGCTATGGTGATTAAGGGGTTAGGGGACATTACTTTGAATGTTCTAATTTTTGTGTCTGTTTTGCAGAAGCGGAGGGGCCATGGCCAGGATGGGGGGGGGGGTAACGGTATGTGGGTAGGGGGTGAGGGTGGTTAGACCTCACAGTATGCACATTGGGTCCCCCCCCCTCCCCACATTTACATACACTGCACTGACAGCAGGGAGGGAGATTTACTGGTAACAGAAACATCTCTCTGCCTTCAGTGTAATCTGTTTAAAGCCCCCTCCCCCCTAATGTGTGTTTCTGTAAAATCTCTCTCCCTTCAGTGTAATCTGTTTAACAGAAACATTAGGGGGGAGGGGGCGTTAGGCCTTTACATCTCTCTCCCTTCAGTGTAATCTGTTTAACAGAAACATTAGGGGGGAGGGGGCTTTAGGCCTTTACATCTCTCTCCCTTCAGTGTAATCTGTTTAACAGAAACATTAGGGGGGAGGGAGCTTTAAACATATTACACTGAAGGCAGGGAGATACAGGGAATGTACTGTATTGTTCATCATGTACATTGCAATGCTGTGTACTGTATAAAGTATAAGTTTTTTTTACAATTAGATAGATGTAATCCTTGGTATTGTAAGGGTTAGCTTTGGTTTTAAATTGTGTTTTCTGGTTGGTACTTACAGTATATATTGATTTTGGTTTACTTGATTGGTTAAAATAGTTGACTTGTTTGGAAGTGTTTGTATTTACTGGTAGCGTAGCTTGCAATTATATTGTTAACATTAATTTGCAGAATGTATATGGTGCATAGATTTTATGCATCATTTATACAATGTAAATGCAATGTACTGTGTGGATTGGAATGTTATGTTTTATATTGTAAAATCAGTTAGGATTATTAAATGGATTATTATTATTGTCTGTATAGAGAAGCGTTATCTGTAGGACAGTATGATTTTGATAACCATTCTACATGTATTTGTATATTGGTTCATCATGTGTGTATATATACTGTATACTGTATATATATATATGTGTATACAGTGTATATATATACACAGTTTATACTGTATATGTATAGGGATTGTTATTATTATATCCAGTATATATATACAGTATATATTTATTTCTCTTCATGTATTTATTTATTTATTTAGATTTATTTATTAATTGTGGGGCTGCTGTGTGTGTGTATTTTTTTTATTGTGGGTAGCGGGGGTGGGTGAATGGGGTATTAGCCCCAACGGTGCTTGTTTAGGGCTTGCGGGGGGGTAGTGGGAGGGCTTAACCTCTTCATGACCATAGCGGTATTAACTGCTACGGTCGTGAAGGGGTTAAGTGCACCCGCAACCCCCCCGCAAGTCCTAAACTCACACCAAGGGCCAAAAACCCCCCTCACCCATCCCCACTACACACAATAAAGCGGGCACGGTGGGTTAACCCCTTCATTGCCTTAGCGGCTATCCGCTATGGTAATGAAGCAGCATTTCTGTATATTTAATAATATTGAGCAGGAGCAGGGGGGGTCCCTGAGCATTAATTTCTGGCTCAGGGAACCCCCTGCTCACTGTACAATATTATTAAAATACAGAAATGCTGCTTCTTTACCATAGCGCATAGCCGCTAAGGTAAAGAACGAGTGTTTATTTATACTGTATACTGTATGTGTTTTATTGATACTGTACATGTGCAGAGGGTCTCCAGAGCAGAACCGCACTGGTTTCAGGTCTGGGGACCCCCTGCTCCCCGAGATACAGGCCCCTTTAGGGGGTGCCGGTATCCCTCTGCTCTGCTTGGTTTACAGGCCGCGATCACGTGGTCGGGCCCTTTAAACCAAGCAGAGGGATACCGGCACCCCCTAAAGGGGGCTGTATCTCGGGGAGCAGGGGGTTCCCAGACCTGAAACCAACGCGGTTCAGCTCCGGAGACCCCCTGCACATCTACACTATCATAAAAATGTTTTTCAAATGTATTTATTGTCATTTATTTATTTATTTATTTAGATTTATTTATTTTTTGGCGGCTGCTGTGTGTGTGTATTTTTTTTATTGTGGGTAGCGGGGGTGGGTGAATGGGGTATTAGCCCCAACAGTGCTTGTTTAGGGCTTGCGGGGGTGTAGCGGGAGGGCTTAACCCCTTCATGACCGTAGCGGTATTAACGGCTACGGTCGTGAAGGGGTTAAGTACACCCGCAACCCCCCCGCAAGTCCTAAACTCACACCAAGGGCCAAATGCCCCCCTCACCCATCCCCACTACACACAATAAAGCGGGCACGGTGGGTTAACCCCTTCATTGCCTTAGCGGCTATCCGCTATGGTAATGAAGCAGCATTTCTGTATTTTTAATAATATTGAGCAGGAGCAGGGGGGGTCCCTGAGCATTAATTTCAGGCTCAGGGAACCCCCTGCTCACTATACAATATTATTAAAATACAGAAATGCTGCTTCTTTACCATAGCGCATAGCCGCTAAGGTAAAGAACGAGTGTTTATTTATTCTGTATACTGTATGTGTTTTATTGATACTGTACATGTGCAGAGGGTCTCCAGAGCAGAACCGCACTGGTTTCAGGTCTGGGGACCCCCTGCTCCCCGAGATACAGGCCCCTTTAGGGGGTGCCGGTATCCCTCTGCTCTGCTTGGTTTACAGGCCGCGATCACGTGGTCGGGCCCTTTAAACCAAGCAGAGGGATACCGGCACCCCCTAAAGGGGGCTGTATCTCGGGGAGCAGGGTGTTCCCAGATCTGAAACCAACGCGGTTCAGCTTCAGAGACCCCCTGCACTTCTACACTATCAATAAAAATGTATTTCAAATCATTTTTAATGTGCGGATGTTTGCGCAGAGAGAGAGCAGCGGATCTCTCTCTGCTGCAAACACATCTCGCCCCCGCCGCCCATACAGTAGTATCATTTATGTATGTGCATATACAGTACTGTATGTGTACAGTACTGTATGTTAGGGCTTATAGGGGTTGTTGTTATACAGTATATATATATATATATATATATATACTGTGTATATACAGTACTGTATATATATATACTGCATTACAATTCATGAATTTATGCCATCTGGTGGACACGCGAAGCATTGCAGCCTATTAAATCCTGATCATTATCATTTAACAGATCAGGCCCCCGTCAGCCAGGCTTGAACCGTGGCTGGGAAGGCAAACGCAACGCGGCTTGTCAGAGGTGAGGAGCGGCGCATTCCAGGTTCTGCCAGGTACAAACTGGGCATTTGCTCGAATAAAGTGTGTCGCAGCAGTATCTTTTCTAAATTGGATTTAAGAGGTGCCTACAATTTGGTAAGGATACGTGAGGGGGACGAGTGGAAGACTGCTTTTAACACCCATGACGGCCACTATGAATAATATCGACACTAAAAATGGCTTGGTATCCCATAATCCTAAAACTATAAGTGACGCATTTAAAGAATACCATACATCCCTTTACAATCTACCAGGCCCGGTGGGAGACTCGGCTAAAAATAAAAAGGCAATAAAGATTCGACATTTCTTAGCAGAATGCCGGCTCCCACACTGGACCCGAATGATATAATAAACCTTGAAAAACTATAGAGCCCCTTGAAATTTTGGAAGCAATATAATCTCTGAAAATTGGGAAGGCCCCTAGTCTGGATGGATTTTCTAATCTTTATTATAAGAAATTTTCCACAGCACTCCTCCCATTTCTTACCAAAATATTTAATGAGATGCTACTCGGCCTTTCTCCTCCTAGAGATATGCTACTTGCTAACATAGTAGTGATACCAAAGGAAGGGAAAGATCCTCTATTGTGCTCTAGTTACAGACCTATTTCGCTGTTAAATACAGACCTAAAGCTATATGCAAAATTTTTGGCCAATAGACTAAACAGTATCCTCCTTAAATTAGTTCATCCGGACAAGGTGGGGTTTGTCCTGGGCAGACAAGCCATCGATAACACAAGGAGGACGGTGAATCTAATACATATTGCAAAACAAACAACGTGCCCATCTCTATTACTCTCACTGGACGGAGAAAAAGCGTTCGATAGATTAGATTGGCAGTTTATGTCAGCTACGCTTTCGCAGATGGGATTCACACCCAAAATTTTAAACAGTATAAACACACTATACTCCGCTCCAACGGCCATCGTGAAAAAAAATAACTGTTTGTCAGATCCTTTTCCAATAATAAATTGAACTAGACATGGATTCCAGCTGTCACCTATTAATTTGCCCTGGACATAGAACCATTAGCATGCCGGATAAGAATGAATCCCAATATTGCCGATATTTCTGTTTGTCAGGAAGAATTCAAAATAGCTCTTTTTGCGGATGATATACTATTGACGCTCTCAAAAACCTCACCTCCCTCCCTAACCTTTTTCACGTTCTATCAGAATTCGGTTCTCTTTCAATCTATAAAATTAATCATTCCAAATCTATGGCCCTCAGTTTAAATCTCCCTAAATATATGGTAAAAATACTACAGCTAAATTTTGATTATAAATGGAATTCGAACAACATTAAATATCTAGGGGTTCAACTAACAAAAGACGATTCAATTTTATACAGCACACATTTTAAACCCTTTTTATGAACAAATAGCTAAGGATTTGGACACTTGGAATCCGTATATAATATCCTGGTTTGGGAGGATAGTAACCATTAAAATGAATATTTGTATCTATACTCCACTATCTCTTTTAAACTCTCCCGGTTAAAATCTGCCAGAAAGATCTAAATAATATTTAAAAGAAAAATTTGAAGTTTGTTTGGCAAAATAGGCGACCCAGAGTTCGTAAGGATATTCTTTATAAGTCCAAATCAGAAGGAGGCTTAGCTCTCCCGAATTAACAAAACTACAATAGAGCTGTACAACTAGGACAACTCAGCTGCCATTCAAACCCAACCGAAAAAAGATGGGTCGAAATAAAGGATTTGATTTGATCCACATTTAAAATAATGAATCTCCTCTGGCTCAATAAAAAATCTAGACCAGCTGAGATTTACAAGAACCCAGTGATATATTGTGCCTGTAATCTCTCGGATTCCTTCAAATCCAGGTTCCAACTAACCGGTATCCTATCCCTTATGCAACCCCTATTCTCGGACCCCTCCCTTCCTTTTTATACAGGTAACCCGCAATCCAATATCTGGGTTCAAAAAGGACTCATAAGGGTTAATGATATTCTTATTCAATGGAAAGTCCCTTTATTCGCCTCGCTACAAACAAACCATAATATTCCTCTTCTGAATTCTTCAGATTTCTCCAGGTTAGACACCATATTTTATCAGTATAGAAACCAAAACAATCCTGTCATTCCCCTCTGAGACAGCACAGGACTTTGAACTCCCTGATCACTACATCATTGGACCTGCCTCTACATCTGATACTGGTGACAGTTTACCTTTTTATTTACAGCTGCCGGATCTGCCTTAGCCCCCCATTTGCCTAGTTGGATACCTTACTGTAACATCACCCCGTATTTCCCTCCCGGTTTTACTCTCCAGACTCTGCTGCCTAGCATGCAATCAGCGTTTTGTTACTTTTTTGCTTCTTGAATTGCTTTTGCGATTTGTAATTGTTACATTTGAATTTGTGTTAGTATTAGGTATTGGTTTGTGTTACAGGGCTTATACTATACTATGATAGGTGGGCCTACTGCTGCCCACCATTTCTTAAGAGGTTACGGATAGTAATTAATTTAATACCACCTATTAGATGCAATTTGGTTTTTACTCACTCACAATTATTTTTTGTTTGATTACAAGGTTTATTTACAGCAACAAGGCACCGCTATGGGCACCAGTTTTGCTCCATCTTAAAATTATTTGTTTATGGGGTGGTGGGAGTCAGTTTATTTTCAGTTGTCTAAATGCTTTTAGAAAACACATCACCTTTTATAAATGATTTAGCAATGATCTTTTATGGGTTCGGAAAGTGATTTCGTAGCACTACACTCATTTTTTATTTTATTAATCAAAATGTTTTCAATTTAAAATTCACATATAATTTTAACCACCAGCATACAGATGCAGCGGCTGTTATTTGAATAAATCATGGCGCTGTTTTCATGTGCGCTACTGTACTTCACGCGGCGTTCACACGGCTTATCACCCCAAGCACTCGTGTTTATCGCGGTTGCTTGGTTTGAATTTCATGGATTATGTGCAATGAAATGAATGAATTGTAATGTGTACAGTAATGTGCTACTGTGTTACTTTGTCAATTTCAGGTTTTTAAAAGCCAGAACACTAAAATGCCATTTTCTGCACTCGCATGCGCCGCGGTACAGTTGGAAGAAATCCCGCGCCATGACATGGGTATTCCGAGGTACTAATGGGGAGGCCGTTATTCGAACACTTCACGCGGTAATTAATGCGGGAAACCTTGATCACAACGGGGACAAAATTTGCTGTGTTTCAAGAATTGACCGCGGCGCATTAGATGCCCAAAGCAGGGACCCCTGCTGTGTGAATGCTACCGGGTCTGCCTTTGTGTAATAGATGCGCAGAAAGAGAGTCTGAATCAGTCACTCTAGCTGCGCGCCTCTCGTAGGCGATCGTGAGGGTTTTATTAAAATTCTAATATTACAATTTTGTAGCAGGGGGTCTCCGGAGTTGAACCACATTGATTTCAGGTCCGGGGACCCCGTACTTCCCGAGTTATAGGCCCTGTTATGGGGTGCCGGTACAACCGCCATGTTAAAATCCTGTGGGATCGAATCTAAACAATGCAGAGGGATACCGGCACCCCATAACAGGGCCTGTATTTCAGGAAGAAGGTGGTCCCCAAGACTGAAATCAACTTTGTTTAGCTCGGACAAACCCTGTTCCCCCACACTAGTATCAAACAACCCCCCTCCATAAAAAAAATCATTACCTTAGCGGATAGCTGCTAAGGTAATGAAGCTGCTTACATTTTATTTTTATTCATAGTGTGCGAGAGCAGGGGGTCTCCTGAGCTGAACAAAGTTGATTTCAGATCCGGGGACCCCCTACTTGTACATACATACATATATATATATATATATATATATATATATATATATATATATATATATATATATACACACACACACACACATATGGTATGTTTTAATTATGTTTCATAATTAACAACTTGGTAGTGGGCACTTATGTAGGTACATTAGTTGGTCTGTTTACATATCTCCCTGTACATCTGGCTGTGCTGCATGCTGTGCATTAATAGACACCTTAGGCCTGTCACCATGGCGTCATGGACGCCTTAGGGAATATGCAGGGTTAATAGTTCTTAGTCTCATTAGATCCAAGATGGTGGCTATACAGCCTGAGCACCGGATGTCATACTCCTATGGGTGTAGCAGTCAACAGGTAATTGAGCACAGGTGTTTGGTCACATGTGGTGAGGTATATATATGTCTTTGTGTCTGTTTACATATCTCCTTGTACATCTGGCTGTGCTGCATGCTGTGCATTAATAGACACCTTAGGCCTGTCACCATGGCGTCATGGATGCCCTAGGGTATATATATGGCTGTGTGTAAGTCTGTCTTTGCACCCCCCTTGAGAAAGGTTCCACTCCGGAACCGAAACGTCGGATCGGGTGGCCTGTTCATTTTGTGTTGATGCCTAATACAGACTTTTTTGCCTATACTGATCTGAGTCCAGTCTTCCTTTACCGGACGTGAGAATGGTAATGTTGTTCAATTATTATTAGAGACTGGCACCTGTTTATGTTTTTTAGTACATTGAGTGCAAGCTGAAATTTGTTTCTTTATGTCCATATTTTTATGAGCTTGGCACCTACACTATAGTATTTTTCCATTTACATGGAATTCTTGTCTGGCAGAGGATTCCTGTATTTGATTGACTATTGACTTAATTCAATTATTATTGTTATTGATTTTCATTTTGATACCACTGATTACAATACTATGGAGGAATTCACTGATGTGTCTGATATTTTTGCTAACATCTCGGAGTCTATGGGGTATACAGATGAAGAGATAGCACAGATTAGATATGAGGAGACGGTTGAGACTGTTTTTGGACCGGACAAGCCAAGTGATGTTTTTAATGAAGGTAGAAAAAACAGGATATTCAGCGCTCGTGCTGTGTGCTGGTGTGCATGATCCCTTTGCAGCATGTACATAAAGCGTCTCCCCAGAAACTCTCAAATCTAGGTGAACCCCCCTTAAAAAGGGGGGAAGGCACCCTGAAATACAAGATAATAAAAAATGCACAAATGTGCACCAGGGATTAGTGGAAGGTAATTTATTAAAAATACACAAAAACTGAGAGTATCCAACCCCACCTCAGAACAGCTGTGCAGCTGGACGGCTAAGTACTACCAAGGAGAACACCTAATGGAGACTAAACCCTAAGCTGCACAGTATACAAATACAGTAAAATTTATATAAAAAACATGAAAGAAAAAAACAAACATGAAAACAACTTATCAACAGATTTGTATAGAAACTGCCATAGGGTTGGGCACTGGCAAGGGGAAACGGACACTCACACTGAGACAGTCAGCAGACTCGCGGTGTCTGCACAGGATCCGGATCTCGGCACCGTGGAGGTGGATAAAACCGCTGCTGTCTCCTGCAGGCTCCGTGTCAGCTTACCAGCATACACGTGCAGGATGACCTGTTGTGACCTCTACGCGTTTCGTACCAAGTACTTCGTCAGGATGTTTTTAATGATTCTGTTAAACTGAAGAAACGGGAAACTGACTTTTATTTGCATGCAGTGACTTTGTCGCATTATCACAAGGAACGATTACTCCCACGTGGGTTCCACATCAAAAACCAGCCAACAATAGGTCGCAATGACCCCGATTTTTGTAAAAAAAATGGATATCTATACTGAATAAGTGTTCATTTGATTTAACTATCTTAGTTATTGAATAATCTACAAAGGAATTGGGTAGAATCAGGAAGGAAATACAATCTATTGAGGCCAAGTGTGGTGATACACTAAAAGCTGATTCAAGCACTATTTGGTTTGAAAAAATACAAGCTACCTTAGACACCTATAAGGCTGGCCTTATTAAATACAAAAGGGATAAGTTAAAGCAGGTGGCCCTTGATTATAAGGAAAGAAAGGTGTATAAATGGCTTTTGGACCTTAATGATAACCCACAAGTCTGACCAAACCAAAGGAGGAGATTTTCTCGCACGAGGAAAGCAGCTATAGGTGGGGCTGGTTATAATACCAGTGATACTAATTTATCAGATCCCCAGGAAACCACCAGTAAGGCTGATCCTTTTTTAGACCAGACAGGGGCCGCCCACACCAAACCCCCTTTGTGCGACCCAGATGTTGGAGACCGATCAGGAGGGGGCGGAACTATGTCCGACCCCGATGTTGGAGACCGATCAGGAGGGGGCGGAAGCTCAAGATTCCTACCACGCTTATCCAAAGCCAGGGGGAGCAGGGGTGCGGGGGCGAGAGGATAGAAACGGTAATACACAATATCTCCTCATAAGGTAACGACAGCGGAAACCTCAGTCCTCAGTATGGGTCTATGATATGTACCCACTCACCAACAAAGACCTTTTGAGTGGGAAATTGATATGTTCAAACTAAATAGGCGACTAAAACTGAAAGATTTTTTTAGTCGCACTGATGGTAGGATGGAATCTGATAACGTGGAGTTGATTGGGAACCTTACATGCAAATTCAAACCAAGCAGTACGTTTGATCCGCAGGTGTTGAATCCTAGTATTTCCACCTTTATGGGTCTATTGGAGAGGGATACAAGACAGGCAATTAAAAGCCACAAGACCAGTTTCTACAATCTATCCAGAGAGCAACATGGAGCATTGAAATCCTTGGGAGAAAATAGGGACATCATTATCAAAGCTGCGGATAAGGGAAGAGCAATAGTGGTGATGGCATATAAGGATTACCGGGAAGAAATACTGGTGCAGCTGAGCAATACAAGTCATTATAAGAGACTACATGGAGACCCAACAGCAAACTACAAAAAAGAAGTAGATGCTATCATCAGGATGGGTAATAATAATGGATGGATCACGGATGACACTCCTGCATTCCTGACTCAGGATTTTTCAGTAATACCAGTGCTATATTCACTCCCTAAGGTGCATAAGTCTGACGTCCCTGCCCGGCAGACCGATTATTTCAGCACGGGGCTCTCTCTGCCATCCCATCTCACAGTACGTTGATTTTTTTCTGCAGCCGGTTGTACAACTGATAGCCACGTACACTAAAGATACTACGGATTTTATCAGCAAATTGGCAAGGATTGATCGAGACCTCACGGGGGTTCTACTAGGGACGTTAGACGTGTCAAGTCTATACATGAATATTCCGCACAACGATGGCATTGAAGCTATCAGGGACCAACTTGGAAGACACCAGATATTGTTGGGACCGCCCATGAAATTTCTTGTCACTCTTGTTGAATTAATCCTCCAAAAAAACTTTTTTCATATTTGAGAAGTCTTATTACCTTTAACTGATGGGAACAGCGATGGGGACAAATATGGCCCCATCGTATGCGAACCTCTTCATGGGTATTTATGAACAGACCCACCTCCTGAATGACGCACCCCATACTGGATGCATTCTACATTATAATCGGTATATAGATTACATCTTTATACTATGGGATGGGACGGAGCAACACCTGATGGATTATGTGACGCATATCAATGGAATACCATCGACCATCAGGTTTATGGAAAGCCACAGTTCAAGAGAAATCAACTACCTGGACACGGTGGTCTTCCTAGATAACGGAAAAATTGGCACACGGGTTTTCCACAAACCTACGGATAGAAATACCCTATTAGATGCCAGAAGTCACCATCCAGCTACATTGAAGAAGGGTTTTCCCTACTCCCAGATGCTGTGTGCAGTATGGATAACCAGCAACCCCTTGGAAGTGGACACTGCATTAGAGAGGATGGCAGATCGTTTGAGGCAAAGAGGGTATGACAACATGGAAATAGAACAAGCCTTTATCAAAGCTAGAGGCAAGTCTAGGACAGAGCTGTTGATACCGGTCAACAAAACATCTGATAGTGATCGATTTAATGTTGTTTCAATGTATAGTACGTCCTCAAGGCTGATACAAAACAGCATTAAGAACAACTGGCACATATTGACAAACAATAATAAAATTGGAAAGAAATTCCATTCGCCACCACTCTTTTGCTACAAGAGAGGACGGAACATAGGAGACACACTAACGTCCTCTGACCCCGTGGAAAAATATTCTACTGGCCCTACCTGGCTGAAAAAGACACCTAGAGTATACAAATGTAAGGGTTGCGTAAATTGCCAATAACTTATTTTAGGAAAAACATATGCCCACCCACGTAGTGGACTCCCTATCAAAACCTCACACTTCCTAAATTGTGAATCACGTTATGTAGTGTACATTATCATGTGCCCATGCGGACTTCATTATGTGGGGAAAACTACAAGAATGCTGAAGGAGCGGATCGCAATGCATAGATCATCCATCAGGAAGGCTCTATTGGAGACCATGGACAATGAAGTTTTCAGACACCAACCAGTGGCGAGACATTTCAAAGATCTTAAACATAGCTTGGCCACATTTTGGTGCATGCCAATAGCGCAGGCGCATGTTTTAAGTAGGGGCGGCAACAGGAGCAAGTTACTATTACAAATGGATTCGAGACTTATCTATAGTCTTAATGGTGTGAACCCTAAGGGTCTCAATGAAGACCTCAATCTGGGGTGCTTCTTGTAACTAGCTCTTGGTCATATAAGTATATCGTCCTGCTGTTGCATGTCCAGTGAGTGCATAGTGCCCGGGAGGTTATTGTGCCATCTGCATAGTCATTCAACCTTTTCTTTAATATCTTGGCTTCTCTATAGCACTTGTCTTTGGGACAAAAGATGTTAATGTATTTGCTTGTATATATCTATTAGACACAGTATGGGTTGTTAAGGATTTCTTGATATGTATGTATGCCCTTTTTGTGTTCACACTCCCTAATCCCTTATGTATTAGAATGATTGTTTTCCATATGGCTTTTATTTTTTCTGTCACGGTATGTTTTAATTATGTTTCATAATTAACAACTTGGTAGTGGGCACTTGTGTAGGTACATTAGATGGTCTGTTTACATATCTCCCTGTACATCTGGCTGTGCTGCATGCTGGGCATTAATATACACCTTAGGCCTGTCACCATGGCATCATGGATGCCCTAGGGAATATGCAGGGTTAATAGTTCTTAGCCTCATTAGATCCCCCACTCCAAGATGGTGGCTATACAGCCTGAGCACCGGATGTCATACTCCTATGGGTGTAGCAGTCAACAGGTAATTGAGCACAGGTGTTTGGTCACATGTGGTGAGGTATATATATGTCTTTGTGTCAGTCTGTCTTTGCACCCCCCTTGAGAAAGGTTCCACTCCGGAACCGAAACGTCGGATTGGGCAGCCTGTTCATTTTGTATTGATGCCTAATATAGACTTTTTTGCCTATACTGATCTGAGTGCAGTCTTCCTTTACCGAACGTGAGAATGGTAATGTTGTTCTATTATTATTATTAGAGACTGGCACCTGTTGATTGAGTGCAAGCTGAAATTTGTTTCTATATATATATATATATATAGATATATATATATATATCTATATATATATATATAACAATAAAGAAGTAGCGCCTGTTAAATACCCTGAATATAAAGCTGATATAAACATAGAGGGCTAGCTAACTATAGGCTAATTGATTATATACCTATTAGGGCAATAAATTGTTAATAAAAAATAACATGTGTGAATATAACCTATAGTCCCTATGATGCATATATTAAATCATCTAAAAATTATAACTCATATATTTAATAAAAATAAACATAAAAAATAAAACATTAGAACAAGTGTAGAATTAAAAAACTTATCTTTAAAAGACCAATAGAGGAGTACAGTCCAGTTCCAAAATGTAATCCACCGAGGCGTCTGCAGCCCGAATAAGGGATCACCAATCCCTGACAAAAATCTGTAGAGAAAAGAAAACAAACAGGCACACACCAAGTGTATTAACGTATAAAAAAATATATTTTAAGCAATATGAACTCATTCAAATGCCCACACAAAGGTAATATAAAAACAAGAGTGTATGAGATTAGTTCTCAATCGCCAACAACGCGGTCCTCTCAGCACACCACGAGATCCCGGCGTTCTCCTGTGCCGCTCCTCCAAGTGAACAGGAGGCGGAACCTTCTCCCTTGAGCACTCGGCAAAGATGTTCCTCTGGATACAAATGATTCAAGAGTCCATACAAGCCAATGTAAATGCGTTCAATCTGAATCGTGGGGAGACTCAGGAGATCATACACAACTTCTATGGTATCAACTAAGTGAGTGTCAGCTACACAGTTAGACCATGCCCTACACGTTTCGTCATCAAAATGGCTTCATCAGGGAATGCCCACTAGGTATACCCTCTCAGTATACTGTATATAGGGGAGAGAAAGGTTTTTTTTTTCATTAATTGATTATGCACATGTGTAACAATCAGCTTTAATTTGATGAGGACCTAGCATTAAACCAGCTATAAATCAATGCAATCTTTTCAGCTCATAGCAAAGTTCAAAGTAAATAGATATGAATATAAAAATAAACAACAAAGTTAAAAATAGCAATATATGTAAATGACTAAATACCGAGCGGAGATTCTGAGGCAGTCTCACAGTAAATGCCTCAACATTGCCTCAACATTTCTATGTGATTCTTAATGGCCCATGGGATTAACATAGCAGGGGGTCCCTGCAGTCCCATTCAAACTGAATGGGACTGCAGGGACCCCTGCTGTGTTGATCTGATTGTCCATTAAGAATCTCACAGAAATGTTGAGGCAATGTTGTAGCAATGTTGAGGCATTTACTACTAACTTGGGAAGTGGGGAGGGGCGGGCTTAAAACCTGGGAAGGAGGAGCCACTAGCCTCCAAAAGCTGAGACAGCTGAGAATAGGTTAACAGAACACACAAAACCCAAGCAAGCTCTTTTTGGGAACCCCTGAGACCCCACAATATATATATATATATATATATATATATATATATATATATATATATATATGTATATAAGTGTCAAAATGAGAGCTATTGAGCGTGGCATATGTATACCACAGACGACAGAGAAACCCAATGCGACATCCAACATGACAAAAGTGGCCCAATCCTCCTTCCCAGGTTTTAGGCCCGCCCCTCCCCACTTCCCTAGTTTGTAGGTCCTTTCATTCTACTGGATATAGATCCAACGTGGTCTTTCTCCATCCAAATAGAGGTAAATTAGTATTTTAATCCTCATAGAGATATATTAGTATTTTATCTGGTATTGTTAGGACTTGCGAACAGGGTCTGCCTTGTCAGGGCTCGCAAGCTTACAATGCTTTGGTCAAAGGGTTAAATTAAATTAACCCTTTTCAAGAGAATGTATAAGTATTTTACTGTGTATTTTGGTCATGTTGGATGTAGCATTGGGCTTCTCTGTCGTCTGTTGTATACATATGCCACGCTCAATAGCTCTCCTTTTTGACACTTATATACTGTACATACAGTAGAGGCAACTCTTATTCTAACAAAAATCAGTGGCAATTCCCCAAAAAACCCAGGAAACACCCAGGTACATTCTGAATACATGCCTTAAACTTTCCTTAAACTAGCCCCAGCATTTCTGCATTGATTAATGGCCTATCAGATTAACAGCGGGGTCCCTGGCAGTCCCATTCAAACTGAATTGGACTGCCAGGGATCCCTGCTGTGTTAATCCTATGGGTCGTTAGTCAATGCAGAAATGCCTTAAATGTGCCTCAAACTAGCCCAGAACATACCCAGCACATACCCAGTACATACCCAGAATGTAACCCGGCTAGTTTACGGCAAATGTTAGAATAAACGTTGCCTCTACTATATATATTTTGTGGGGGCTCAGGGGTTCCCAAAAAGAGCTTGCTGGGGTTTTGTGTGTTCTGTTTATATATATACACAAGAAAAAAATAGCGCACAATATATATATATATATATATATATATATATATATATATATATATATATATATATATATATATATATATATATATACTGCTGTATGCTGGGTGATGATGGGGAAAGGCGGGGTTGCAGACCTGCCTAAGACATGCGGATGAGCATACAGTTGTATTTGCATATTTGCTTTCCTGTGGAGGGTTTTTGTCCCTTTTTTTACTCACCATAACTTAACTCAGTATTATGGTATAGCCTATCCCATAGCCTCTCATGCATGGCCAGTTAAAATCAACCCCACACTGATGAGACCCATCAAGGTCGAAACAGCTGTCTGTGGGTGGTTTTCTGGGTATGCACCTTAACCCTGGTTGTGCTCAAAGCTGTGACCATGCAGCAAGCTTAAGCCTATAGGGAATCATGTTAAAAGTGGTTTTTGAGGCAAAAAGTGACACTGTGTGCTCATTTGCATGTCATTTTCCAGAATCCCTTGCTGCAGTGGAAGTGCTGTATGCTGGGTGATGATGGGGAAAGGCGGGGTTGCAGACCTGCCTAAGACATGCAGATGAGCATACAGTTGTATTTTTATATATATATATGATGCTAATTGATTGTTAGTGTCTTGATGTGTATATATATGTGGTTTGTCTGTCACTCTCCCCTTGTATCCCACTGAGGAAGGTAACTATACACATCAAGACACTAACAATCAATTAGCATCAACCAATAACCATCAACCAATTAAAATAATTGAACACACCTGCAGTGATGACATCATGTGTTGACCATAATTACATAAGGCCCCTCCCCGTTGCCTACATCATCATACACCCTGCTGTGTGTGGTGTCCATGACAACCACACTGTTGCAAAACACTGCTGGCTAATGACAGATCGCACATGCGCCCCTAGTGGCAGTTCCCTGCTAACTGCATGTAGTTCCTGAAATGCTGACAGATCTCACATTAGCACAATGCTAGCCCCTGATGCATGTAAAGGCAGAGGTAAAGCATAAGGGAGGAATAAAGATACAGAGTAGAACCCTGAGTCTGCAGGTGGTGTAATGAACCCAAGGGAGTGTGTGTGTGTGGGGGGGGAAGTGCATAAAATAAAGTGGTGGGGATCATGCAAGAACAGCTAACAAGTTCCTGGAGGGGTCAGAATATGTACAGTATAGACATAAGGGAACTGTTCTAAACCCAATGTGGTCATAGAAACAGCGGCCTCTGCAATAAAGTAAAAGAGTACTGATAAGTAACAACAGAGTGCCAGCTATATGAGACCATCTATAAGAATAGTAGGCAGTCCTATCATGCAAACTGACATCCATTCTGCTAAAGGCCAAAGGAGCAGACAATAGGGGTCACATGACTACATAACAAAAGGAACCACAAAGAAAATGCATAACTGTGGCCCCAAATGAAGCCCACAAATAACTCGGGACATCACACAACTTGATGCACAGCATACCAAGAGCACTCAGCTATATGTCCCAATGTCCATATGGCCCACCAGAACATATTGATCAAAATCTATACAGTCACTCAGAGAAAACAGCTTAGCTTAAAGTCTTCATTAAGTCCTTTAGGTGTCATGGTGTTGAAATCAAATATTGCCCTGGCTTCCAACTGGAGCAGTAGTCTGTTCCTGTCTCCACCCCTCATCCGGGCGCGGGCCTATATGATGGGCATGCATCTGAAGGTCTCTAAACTGTGGTTGTACTTCCTGAAGTGCCGTGCCACTGGTTGGTGTTTTAGATCATCATCATCATCATCATCTGCGCTGAGGAGTGCTTTCCTGTTTGCGCATCGATGAATGCTGATGCGTTCTTTCAGCTTTCTCATAGTCTTACTAACGTAGTAAAGCCCGCATGGGCATTTGATAAAGTAGACTATGTACTTAGACTCGCAGTTCAAGTATTGCTTAATCTTTATGGATTTGCCACTCTGTGGATGCGCGAATGCATTGCCCGTCTGCATAAACTGGCAATTGGAACAGCCATGGCACCTGTAGGACCCCGGTTTCCTGGCCAACCAGGTCTTCGCAGGTGTGTACTTATCGACAGGGTCGGACTGTGTGAGCAGGTCTCCCAAATTTCTACCTCTTTTGTAGCAGAACAGGGGTGGGGTCTGGAAGTCTTTCCCGATTTTTCTGTCATTGGCCAATATATGCCAGTGTTTGTCTATTGACCTTTTAATATGCCCAGAAGCCGTAATGTAGGTACTGACCACCTTGCAGCTGGTCAGGGCCAGCGGCCTTCATTGCCGGTGATAGTAGTTCCTCCCTGTTCGGGATCCTGGCTTTGATAAGAGCATCATTTAATTCTTTGGGATCATACGCCCTCACAAGAAAACGAGCTGCCATCTCCAGGAGGGCTCCTTCCACCATGGCAGGGTCACTTGTGATCCTGCGGACCCGTAGTGATTGAGAATACGGAAGACCCACTTTCAGGGATGGTGGGTGATGGCTGGTGGCATGTAGGAGTGTGTTTCTGTCTGTGGGTTTCTGGATTAGGCATGTGCAGAGCTTGCCATTGTCCTTGTAGACAATGGTATCCAGGAATGACACTTTGCTTGTGCCGTAGCTGGCTGTGAACCGTATGGTACACGGAATACTGTTTTTAGTGTTCAATAAATAAAAGAAGCTCTTTTTCTGGTCCTGCCCATATCAGGAACACATCGTCAATGTAGCGGTAATATTTGGATATACCGTGCGCAAATTAATTAAAATAAATAAATAAATTTGCATATGCCGGTGCCATGTTGGACCCCACTGCAGTGCCTTTCAGCTGCAGGTAGAAGGTTTTCTCGAACCTGAAGAAGTTTTTATGAAGTATCACCTCTAGAAGCAATAGTAGATATTCAGGCGGCGGCCCCTTGTGGTCACTGAATTTGTGAAAATGATCACGTACTGCTTTGATGCCTTCATGGAGTGGGATGTTCGTATAAAGGCTGCCCATGTCCATGGTGACTAGTAATGTCTCCGCGGTAACCGATGTAATGTCCTCCAATTTGTGAATAAAATCTGTGGTGTCCTTGACATACGAAGCCATCCGCATCACCATAGGTTGTAGATAGAAGTCAAGGAATTGAGACAGTGGGTGGCATAAAGAGCCCCGCGCCGAAATAATTGGTCTCCTCGGTGGTTTTGTAAGAGATTTATGAATCTTTGGGAGAGTGTAGATGACCGGAGTAATGGGATGTGCCTGCATTAGGAACTTGACTGTATCCTCATTGATCCACATGTTGCTGAATCCCAGTAGAATAAGGGAGTCAATCTCCTTCTTAAATGAGTTCGTCGGGTCTGCTGTCAATCTCTTGTAGTTAGTGCCCAGGTCAAGTTGATTACAAATCTCTTGTTTGTAATCAGAATATGCCATAACGACAATTCCACCACCTTTGTCAGCGGCACATATGGTAATATCCTTATTGGTCCGTAATGACTTCAATGCCTCTTGTTCACCCCTGGTCACCCCTGGTCATGTTGCTGAAGCTGGTTTTGTATCGGCTGATTTGCTGTCTGGTGTCCCTTTCCACAAGACTCATAAATGTGGTGATATTATGGTTGTCGACCACGGGATCAAATATATATATATATATATATATTTATATATATATATATATATATATATATATATATATATATATATATATATATCATATGAACCAGCCCAAAGACCAGTAAAGAGACAGCAACCAGCAAGGAGTAATCCAAAATAATCTGTATTGAAGTAAACAGATACACGAAAGCCAACGTTTCGGTCTCACAGGGAGACCTTCCTCAGGGCCGTGCAACCACCAAACTCACAGTGACAATACTTATATACCCACACCCCAAGTGCAAACAATTAAAACTTAACCAATCACCAACAACCTGTCATAAGTCACCTGTTAGGCAGCTGAGCACCACACATAAGCAACCAATACCTGGACCGGGAAGGAGCCATCTGGATCCACGAGCAGGGGAAATCAATCTCGTGATCAAGGGCAGCCAGCCTTGACATCCGCTATTAACGTCCTGAGTCCACGAGCAGGGGGATCCCTCTCGTGATCAGGGCTGCCTGCTCTGATGTCCACAACTTGCGACCGGTGTCGGGAGCTGCAGCGTGTCACCTGACCAGCCTGCGCGTCATAGGGCAAAGGGTGAGCCGGGGAGCCAATGGGAAACAACACTGAGCACTGTCAAAGCACACAGAACCCGTATGGAGTAACCCTGGCAACCTAGGACGCCAGCACACAGTCCGCGCAGGCGCAGTAGTAAACACTGTTCGAAAGGGCGACGCTGCACCCACGGCATCAACACAAGGCAGACATATATACATAAAAGCCTGTGGCTAAACTAATGTAAATAAAGCCACTAGATACAGTAATGTTAATTCTTCGTTCAGTCCTCCTGGTGCCAAGGTCCGCAGAATTAAAACTGGGCTGTTTTTTATAAATTGTTTATTACACCTTGCATATTGATTATTACTTGCTTTGATGTTTGATCATGTTTATAAGTTAATTTTGGTGTGTGGTCACTTTCCTTCCATAGCTTCACTTCCCTTGCACATGGTCACTCCCATAGCTGTTTTATTGTCATTATTCATTATGTTTGGTGCAGCTGAGACTCCTGGTACCTTCATTACTGTATCTAGTGGCTTTATTTACATTAGTTTAGCCACAGGCTTTTATGTATATATGTCTGCCTTGTGTTGATGAAGTGGGTGCAGCGTCGCCCTTTCGAACAGGGTTTACTACTGCGCCTGCGCGGACTGTGTGCTGGCGTCCTAGGTTGCCAGGGTTACTCCATACGGGTTCTGTATTCTTTGACAGTGCGCAGTGTTGTTTCCCATTGGCTCCCCGGCTCACCCTTTGCCCTATGACGCGCAGGCTGGTCAGGTGACGCGCTGCAGCTCCCGACACCGGTCGCAAGTTGTGGACATCAGAGCAGGCAGCCCTGATCACGAGAGGGATCCCCCTGCTCGTGGACTCAGGACGTTAATAGCGGATGTCAAGGCTGGCTGCCCTTGATCACGAGATTGATTTCCCCTGCTCGTGGATCCAGATGGCTCCTTCCCGGTCCAGGTATTGGTTGCTTATGTGTGGTGCTCAGCTGCCTAACAGGTGACTTATGACAGGTTGTTGGTGATTGGTTAAGTTTTAATTGTTTGCACTTGGGGTGTGGGTATATAAGTATTGTCACTGTGAGTTTGGTGGTTGCACGGCCCTGAGGAAGGTCTCCCTGTGAGACCGAAACGTTGGCTTTCGTGTATCTGTTTACTTCAATACAGATTATTTTGGATTACTCCTTGCTGGTTGCTGTCTCTTTACTGGTCTTTGGGCTGGTTCATATGCTATGTGGATACCTATGGGACTAGCAACTGCCTTTTGCCTTACATTAGAGTGCTGACTGCTTGTTTTGTGGTATATATATATATATATTAGAATAAATAAAAGGAAAAGCGCCCGATCCTTGTGTAAAATCCAATAACAAAGGTTTAATAACATGAATCACGACAAATGCACACTCACAATTTGTCACTGCATAAAAAGCATTGTATGGGTAAGCCCAGGCGCCAACATGTAGCCAAATCGCCGCCTCTTTGTCCGTCACATCACTCCTCGCTGCTGCTGGTGTCACCTGGTAGACAGTCCCTCCAGTAACCCAAAACTGCCACCTGTGGTTCCTGGCAGACTTGATTGGTATTGTGTGCGACTCAGGGAACTCCATCCCCTTCCTGGCGTCTTAGCTTCTCCACCACCGTAGTTCAACTAAATCACGCTCAAACGCCAAGAAGGGGAAGGAGTTCCGTGAGTCGCACACAATACCAATCAAGTCTGCCAGGAACCACAGGCTGCAGTTTTGGGTTACCGGAGGGACTGTCTACCAGGTTACACCAGCAGGGGAAGTCCGTTTTTGCCCTTGGTATCCCAGATCCCAGTAAGGAGAGTTTCTTATACTTCCCTATATGGGTAGCTTTTAGACAGAGCACTATAGGCGACAGCGATGGTACAGTCGCATGTTTATGATGTCATGCGCATGCTCATTACCCCTTTTTTTTTTTGCACACTGCACACACTGCACACACTGCACACACTCACTGCACACACACTGCTCATTGCTCACACTGCACACACTGCACGCACACTGCACACACTGCACACACACTGCACACTGCACACACACTGCTCATTGCTCACACTGACACACACTGCACACTGCTCACACTGACACACACTGCACACACACTGCTCACACTGACACACACTGCACACTGCGCACACACTGCTCACACTGACACACACTGCACACTGCACACACACTGCTCACACTGACACACACTGCACACACACTGCTCACACTGACACACTGCACACTGCACACACACTGCTCACACTGACACACACTGCACAGACACTGCTCATTGCTCACACTGCACACACTGACACACTGCTCATTGCTCACACTGACACACACTGCACACAGCTCACACACACACACAGCAAGGTAACCCAACCTCTGTGGTGCCTCTTCAACATTAACCCCCTCACAGCCAGGGGAAAGCGTGTCCGAGCGTCCGGTGTGTCCCCCTCCCCTCTAGGCTGGTGTTACGGCCCGGGGCGGGGGGTGGGACGTCATTATGCTGTGGGGGGGTGGCGGGGCCCTGCGCTGCGGCTGAGTGGCAGGACGACCCTGCGCTACGGCGGGCCCTGTACTGCTGCGCGAGGGCCCTGTGCTGCGGCGGGGGGGGTTAGCGGTCTTCCGGAGACTGTGCTTACCTGTCTCCAAAGCAGCACATCCCGACAGCGATCACTTTAGGCACCCCTCACGTTCGCCGTGCGCATGCGCATGCGCCGTGCGGCTCGTGAGGTGTGGATGTTCCCTGCCAGTTCCCTCTGCTCCTCCTGAAGCGGGGACCGGAGGGGCATCCCCCCTCCCATCCCGCGGCCTGTCACGCGGTGACAGGGGGAAGCGGGGACCGGAGGGGCATCCCCGCTCCCATCTCCTGTCCTGCGGTGACCGGGGGAAGCGGGGACCAGAGGGACATCCCCGCTCCCATCTCCTGTCCCGCGGGATGAATATGCGCTGATGCGGCGGCCATTTTTTTTTTTTTTAAATTAGCGCGACCCCGTTACTAACGCGGTGGTCTCGGGGTGGACCCCGAGGACCGCGTTATAACGGGATTTAGCTGTATATATATATATATATATATATATATATATATATATATATATATATATATATATATACATAAACACATGATGAAGCTACTGTACAAATAAATGGGTGAAGGGTGGGTTTCGGGTCAGGATGGCTTAACCCCTTAATGACTGTAGCGGTTGATAACCGCTAAGGTCATTAAGGGGTTAGGGGACATTAGTTTGGCTCTTTTTCTTATTGTGTATATTTTTCAGCACCCCAGTGTTAATGTATATTTAATGGGCAAATGCATTATTATCCATATGTGGATAATAGTAATTTTGCCCATTACTGTAGTGTATGTGTTAAGGGGCTGGGGTACTTTTTTAGAGTATTGTTTATTTTTTGGGGGCACACCATTGGTACCGCAGGCCCGCAGACGGCCGCGGGGACCCCCGGACACCCCCGGACGCCCGTGGGGACCCCGGACACCTCCGCTGAGACTCCCGGACCCCCAGGGACCCCCGTAGTCCCTCGGGGATCACCCAGGGACCCCTGCGGGGTCAGCCGGGGACATCCGCAGGCCTGTTGTATGGATGGTGTGCCTGCAAAAAGGTAAACAAAGAAATATTTTCTAAGTCCAGCTCCTTTTGCGCCTGCCTTTTGCTGGCGCGTTTGTTAGGCGCGTTTTTTAAGGCCGATTCACTTAGCGCTGCTTAGTGTATCTCCTGTACTGGCAAAAAGCAGCGCAATAGCCTGATCGTGCGCATTTTGCACCTAGGGCTGACAAAAGCCCTTTTAAGAGCGATAAAGCGCAGTTATCACTGCTTAGTGAATCTCACTGCAGCCTTATCGGTCTTAAAGGGTACTTTGCACTCTTAAAGCCACTTAACGGAGCTTAGTGAATCATCCCCATTGTGTTATATCTTTAGTTAAAATATATGACTAAAAAAGTAAGTAATCTGCGTAGATCAGACAAGATCTTTTAAGCATGTCATGTAACAATACATATATTACCAACGCTGAAACATTTCTGGTCAGGGAAGGCACTTCATCCGTCGCACATTAGGGGTCTTCCCGAAGATGTCTCTTTATCCAAGGTAGGTGGCTCCACCGCAAGGGGCACAAGATATCCTCCTCGGGATGATGTAAAGTTCGGAAATGTCCCAAAGTGTAGGTTAAAAAATTCCCAGTCTTTACTGGTAAATTCCCTTCCTTAACCACAAAAATAGCACGCTATCATAGAAGTCAGCTTGCCACCTAAAACGGCATCACTACCAGCAAGAACCGGTGGTATGTGTGTAACCGACAGCAGGTTCGCAGCGGAGATAAACAATCATGGTACACGAAACGTCCACCAAAATTGCTCCTTCAGCATCCATCGCAGGGGGTGACATCACCAAATTTTCAAGAAACGGACTGCGCATAGTACAGAGCAAGGTGCTAGAAGTTGCATTGATCAATAAAAAGCAATACAAATCCTACGCGTTCTGTAGCTCCACAATGCCACTTCGTCAAGGAATATCAATTGTTGATTATTGACCTGAACTAAATACCCATAGAGCCTCGCCGGTTGGACGGACACCTGGGGCGTGTCTGACCAATCAGGGACCAACAGAGACAGCACATCTGCACATATAATCACTCCAATATCAGATGTAAACATTAATAACAAACATTTTATTAACACAATATAATATAAAAACATTGCAAATGCAACAAAGAATATGCTGAAAAAAAGAAAAAACATGTATTAGAATAATACATATGATTACAAATGTTCATCAAAGGGCTAACCGTGAACTATTTGGTTATAGGCAGAGGAAGAAAAAAGTACCCACAAAACTGAATATGGCCACTATAAGTACCCAAAATATGGATATGAATCCTTAAGCAATATCACACACCATAGGTGTGAACAAGAGAAAGACCTACATTTACTTAATGAGCTTATTATTATACAGACACATATGAGAGTAACCTGAATCAAACATTTGGAGGAGAAAATATTCCTCAAAAGACATTGCAAACATATACATGTGAGCTGGAGAATAGACCTAAATTGACATTGTAAATAGAATGAGTAAACCTACAAGGGAATAACCTAAAAAACCTGAACATGGTTTACTGTATCAGTATAAAGACCATACACCAATCCCTTCATTCAGTCCCTTGGGGGTTTAAGTATCAAAAAAGACTCTTTGGTCGAGTGATCTTTAATCCTTATACCCCCCTCTTCTACTGCAGGGCACACATTGTATGTCTTTAAAGGTGAGTGATGAGGGGTCTTTATTATGATGTGACATATAATGTTGGGACAGGCTATGTTTAGAATAGCCAATTTTAATATTCCGTACATGTTCCTGTATCCTTATCTTGAGAAGTCTTTTTGTACGGCCCACATATTGGAAAACCACAAGGGCATTCCAGAAAGTGTACTATGTGGGTAGAATTGCAAAAGATATGTCACTAATATCAAAGGACTCTTTAGTCAATTTGGACGTGAATGTATTTCTTACTAGATGAAGAAATGTACATATTGTACACTTTCCACGCGCAAAATTCCCTGAAGGTTTTATATTTAGCCACATCGTGTTCACGGCAATTTTCTGTTGAATACCTATATCACTAGGTGCTAGAGTGTTCTTTAAATTCTGGGCTCTCCTATAAATACATTTTGGAGCACTAGCGATATGGTCTCCCAAAACGGGGTCACTAAATAGAATGCCCCAATGTTTTTTAAAAACTGTTTCTATTTTTGTATTTACCGAATTATAATTTGTAATAAAGGCCACATCTACTTTGCTGGTTTGGACATTCTTTAATTCTTTCACTTTAGGTACAAGCATAGATTCCCTGTCCATATTTCTAACTTTAAACAGATCATCATTCAATTTCTTAATTGGATATCCTCTTTGAACAATCTCTGATAGAGTTTATTCAACTGTCCTTGTCCATGCTACAATTTCTCTTAACTCATAAACTGACTTACAGGGATGTTATTTAACCTGGTATTTTTATGATTACTTGATGCAAGTAGGAGATTATTCGAATCCACCTCCTTAAAGAAGCTTTTGGAGACCACCCTACCATCATCAAGCGATGTGATTTTAAGATCTAAAAAGTCAACTACTTTTAGATCAGATGAAAGAGTAAAGATTAAGTTGTTAGTTTTAGCATTAACATAGATTAGAAATTTGTTAACTGATAATGAAGCACCCTCCCATACACATAAAATGTAGTCAATATAACTAAGCCAAATTATAATATTATTTTTAAAGGGATTATTATACCATACTTTATCTAGTTCCCACTTCCCCATATAAAGGTTCTCGAAGCTAGGAGTGAAGTGCATCCCCATAGTTGTCCCGCAAACTTTGAGAAAGAATTCATTTAGGAACAGAAAATAATTATGTGTACGTATGAATTTTGTCAATCAAGAATACATTCCCTATTTAGAGGGTGCAGAGTATTGTCCCCTTCCAAAAAGAAGGCCACAGCTTCCAATCCTTTAGCGTGAGGAATGTGTGTATATAGGGCTTGGACATCTAGAGTTATCCATCTATATGTACTTTTCCAATTGAAGTTAGGAAATAAATTCAAAAGCGCAGTAGATTCCTTTAGATAGGAGGGAAGTGCTCCCACATTAACCTGTAGAAAAGAGTCCACATATTGTGACAGGTTTGAGGTGAGAGATTGAATAATGGAAACAATTGGTCTTCCCGGCGGTTTAGTGATAGATTTATGTTTTTTCGGTAAATGATAAAAAAAATTGGGATTTTTGGGAATTCAGCAAAAAGAAAAGAAAATTCTGATTTAGAAATAACTATTGAGGCCAGTGCTATTTCTAATAGTTCCCTCAACATTACCTTTTACTCAATCGTAGGGTCATATTTTAGTCTCCTATAAAAGGACTTATCATAAAGGAGGCAGTGTGCCCCCCCTTCGTAATCTTT